>NC_072737.1:3074406-3176227 GCF_026930045.1 Uloborus diversus | reverse complement strand
GAGTTTTTTTTTCGATTCGACCACATGCGGAAAAGTGCCTAAGAATGTATAGACACGCGAAATATCCATTTTGACCATCACCGAGGTAATTACAACTAAGGCCCCTACAGTGGAGGAGCCGACGCATCCGCCATTTTGGAGCAAACTTGATCCAGTGCTTCGTAGCGATCGCATTGCTGCTGATGTTTCCCTTTCTTAAGCATGTGTTAAATTGAGTCAAATGGGCGGTTGTTCGGCTGTTAATTGTGTAAACAGCTCGAAAAAAGGATTTCAGCTCTTCAGATTTCCAGCAGATGCAGAAAGAAAAAACAAATGGATAAATAATAGCCCGTGAAGTGACTGGCAACCTAGAAACGACGCCAACTGTTTCCAAAATTTCGCCAATGCTCACCTTCGCTCTCCGACTCTCTCCTTCCCTATTTGGCGAAGGATTGCCAAAAAAGGTAGCTTTCCCTGTTGTACGCTTGCTCCAAAATGGCGGATGCGTCGGCCTCTCCAGTTACAGGGGCTCTAATTACAACGACTTTTCTCGTGACGTCTGTATGTATGTGCGTATGTATCTCGCATAACTCAAAAATGGTATGTCCTAGAAAGTTGAAATTTGGTACATAGACTCGTAGTGGGGTCTAGTTGTGCACCTCCCCTTTTGGTTGCTTTCGGATGTTCCTAAGGGGGTCTTTTGCACCTTTTTGGGGGGAAATCATTGTTAATTTCGATGTAAACTCGAGTGGCGTTATAATTTGTCGGACACTTGGCGATATATCGCCAGTCTTTTGGTCGCCAACTTGGCGACAAATTTGGCGGAGTTTTTTTTTTTTTGGTTTCAATTTGGCCATTGTTGGTGATATTTAGAGAGTAAATACTGAATCACATTAAAATAGCGAATAATGGGGAAATGACATTAAATTGGAGTAAAAGGAAGTCATGTGATGCACACATCAGCTCGTTTAAGATCCAAAAAGAAAATATTTTCATTAAAATCTGAAACGAGAAGTTTTCACTAATGTCTAACTCATTTAATTACGCAGTAAATAATTTTAAAAATTGCATTGAGAGGTTGGTTGCAACAACACCCCTTAAGTGGCGCGAAATGTTCATCGACTATTAAAAAACATGGAGTAAGAGACGACTTGGAAATAATAATTTGACATTGATTAACCACGAAAAACATAACTTGCCTTTTGTAATACCCGATTGGACTAAAAATGGAAAATTCACAACTGATCTATACATTATATACGAATCATACATGCGAAACTTTAAAACTTTTATAGAGAACCGTTTTTGTGTTATGCGACACATATACAAGCATAGATATAGGCGTAATGAAAAAACTTATCGAAATGGATTCGAGCACTGTCAAAATGCATGCTTGGTTGCATACAAACTTGAACACATAAATATGTGCACAGACATCATGAAAAAAAAATTAAAAATTCATTTGGAGGTAATTAAAAGCAAAATGTATGCTGAAATTTTAGTGATAATATTTTTTTTGAAGACGATACTTCCTCTTTTTTTGTACAAGTAAATAAAAGGTGCACCTCCTTACGTCATTGAAAGATGTAAAATTTTAATCTAGAAAGATTTTCCGGATAATCCAAGTTTTCGGTAATCCGAGGTGGCGTGAGCCCCAATTGCCTCGGATTTTCAAGACTCTGCTGTATGAATATTTTCTATTTTAATTTATGACCAACAAACAAGCCCCTATAGCAGAGTTGGGCAAATTTTAATTGCATGAACAATTAAAGATTAAAAAATGATTAATTGGTGAACGTGATCACAACAACTAACAATTG
Organism: Uloborus diversus; assembly: GCF_026930045.1. Taxonomy (NCBI): domain Eukaryota; kingdom Metazoa; phylum Arthropoda; class Arachnida; order Araneae; family Uloboridae; genus Uloborus; species Uloborus diversus. The sequence goes on along the minus strand of NC_072737.1, from coordinate 3,174,428 downwards.
ATCAGTTATAATTGGAAAATTACAATTAACGATTAAATATTTGTTAATTGTAGTTTGCAACAGTTAACAATTAATTAATTGTTAATTGTAGTTTGCAACAATTAACAATTGTCGATTGTTTTGTAAATTTTAATTGAAACTAACTCTTTAAAAAAAATTACTGGTTTTGTATACTATATTGTACAGGCGACAGGTCTACTTGGAATGTAGACGCTGGACGGGTACCATATTATTATCTATTTAGATACACATGTTAGCAACTAATAAAAGATCAATGCTCACCAACTTTATTACGAGCAATAAAATATTTACTGCTGCACATGACTTTTCTCAAAAAATCTTATGGTTTCTGCGAAATTTCCTCAAAAAAAGGTACATTTCAATTAAAATTCAAAAATATTTTTTTTCCTAATTTTTTTTTTTTTACTAATAAAAGTCTAAATAACATCTGAGAGAAATTTCAGAAATGTATCTTAATTATGTACATGATTTAAAAAATAAAATAAAATAAACAAAGCGGTCTCTGAGGCCTCACGTCCCCTCTTATGTCCTTCTTTTTCACCTCCCCCGCTATAGGTTCAACTAAAACTGATTTACACAAACTTAAAACACTTAATTAAAACACAAACATTTACGAGCGGAAAAAGCTAACCCAGACGAGACTAGTTCACGCAGCGAGTAAGCAGTCAGCACTGAACGCAAATACGAAATTGAATAATACTTTTGACTCTTTACCCTGCGCTCCCATTGATACATATAATTGTTAGTTTTAATTGTTTCATAAAACAATTAAAAAAATTAATTGCAAATATTTTAATTGTGAGAAATGATTAATGTACATTAATCCAATTAAATTAATTGCAAAAGTGCAATTAATCATTTAATTGCAATTGGTTTAATTGCAATTACTTTTTCAATCAATTAACAAGGCAATTGAAAAAATAATTGATTAATGCCCAACACTGCCCTATAGTCCTACAAACCTTATAACAAAATCTCGTGGTACAATTTCAGAAACCAATTTTGGTGCTATTTTTTCAGTGCCGAGTCATTTTCATAAGTCGGCAACTTTATCTTAATTAAATGGTTAAAAAGAAGAATGGAGTTATAAATTGAACTCCTCTCCTGAAGTACATTTTAGAATTATTTGCAATAGCTTTATTTTTTGTTGGCAAAATTGAGACAGCATTGCTTCGGACCAAGAATGCGGGATACGTGGGTACACCTTTAAAAAAACACCAAAAAAACGAAAACCTAGAAGAAACAATATAGTGAAGTTGATGAAGACCCAAATTGCGCTGATTCTTGAGAAGATGTTTACCATAAATAGTGCAAGAGTAAAAGTTTGTAAATTTGATACTTCCATTAATTAAATATTGAGCTTTAAACTTTATATTTCTTCACTCTAAATATAAACAGGGGCGCAACCAGAGGGGGCCCACAGGGCCCGTGCCCCCCAAGAAATTGCAGAGGCAGTGCCTGCTGAAAGGTAAAACGAGACTCCGGTTTATAGAGTTTCGGATAATGAGGTGCTACTGTAATAACTTCATAAATGATTCACGTCATAATCGCATCAATGAAATAGTAATTGTTACTTTTCAATTGATAAATAATTAAGTTTCTTACGTCCAATGAACTCAAGCAATTCAAATGCAGAGATGACGGCCCCTTTCTTTTATACAACACACAATATTTATTCTTGTTGCAGACAGTTTGAGGCGATGGCTATACGCAAAATGAATAGCTTCTGTGATTGGCAACCATCAGCATAAGAACAAAAAATGCTTTTTTTTTACGAACAAACAACTTAAAAAAGTGAATGACTTTTTCTTTTTACTTTCGAAGAAATACACAACAACAAAAAACACGTTATCTGGTTCCTCCTCTTCATTTTGCTAGTTAAAACTTTTGGGAGATAAAATTCAGTGCAAAGTCTCCTCACCCGGCATCTGAATTTCAAAATTATTCAAAATCTAGTGTACAAATACTTTTATTTATTTTTTTTTAATGTGAAAGAGCAAAATTTTAAGTTATCTTTAATTGCGTTCGACGAACCTCACCGGTTAACCGGTGAGTAACCAGTTACTAACCGCAGCGTTCTATAATCAACCGGTTACTGAATTGGTTACCAATCTGAGCTGTTGATTGGAGCACGTGATCAGTAGCTGTCACGTGATTAATTAACCGGTCGAGCTCTTCGAACGCAACCTTTGCGGAGTGAAAATGAAACTAACTGTAACCAGCTCTAATTATTTACACGGATCTCGTCAATGTGCTTCTGCAATTTTTTTCTTGTTTTGTTTTACCTCTAGATCAGTAAATGTTTCTAAAATTTCATTTGTGTATTGAATGCAACTAAGGCTTTCTTTTAAGCTACCGCTCGCCGCTGCATTGATTCAACGAGGAAGTGGACATGGTTATTTAATCAGATAAGTAAGTTATCTTATTTCGCTATTAAATACAGGGGTGATTGTGGTCCGGTATTTAAACGAATTTCCGGTATTTTCGGACGTATTTCCGGTATTTTCATGTCTGAAAATACCGGAATTGGTATAACTTTGATATACCCCCCAAAAATTACGCGCCAAATCTGGCACTCTCTACGGACTTTTTAGGGTTGCTGTTTCTTATTTTGGTGTTGCCAATTTAGGTTTTTTCAGCTTTTAGGTTTTTGTTGTTTCCAAATTTAGTATTTTCTTGTATTTTGCACCATTTTTTGAAGTTTTTTTTTTTTTTTTAAAGTTCTGTGGCAACAATTTTTGGACTTCATATATGTTTTAGTGCTATTTCATTCATTCGCCATTTCTTTGTGAAAGTGATCAAGCTGATTTCTGACTTGCCGTATTTTGCTGCAAATCTGGTTGTATTTTCCAATTATATTTTTTTCTATTAATTATTTTTATCTTTTAGCTTTCAATATGCCTACAGTATGTAATGTTGTTGAAAAGTTTCAGAGAATTTTGAGCCATAAAACAGGTATTTTGCTTGGCAAGAAAAAAAAAAGTCGCCAAATTTCCGATTTGGGGGGGTATATCAAAGTAGTTCCCCGGAATTATCTTCTTTTTTCGTTATGCTTTTATCTCCCTACCTCCGCAATTTATTTTAAATTACATAATACTCATCAAATATACCTGCAAGAGCCTTAAGATGGACAAATGTCAAGATAATTTGTATAACACCAGCTCAAAAGTAACTTTGTAATCCATTAAAAATTTAATTAAATGTGCACGCAATATTTTGACTCGGAACTATTTAAAACTATGGCAAAGGTGCACTTAAGTAATAGGGGCCAAAGATTACCCCCCCCCCATTCTCGCTTTGAAACTTTCAGGTATTTTTTGATGAACTCACAATCACCCCTGAAATAAAAATAAAATCCTGTACTTGAGTTTTAATAGTCGAACCTGTCTATCTCGAATTTTACGGGAGAGAAGAAAAATTCGAGATACAGAGGTTTTGAAAAAAGTTCTAAAAATAAGTAGTTGGAGCAATAACTCGAAAATAAAACTTTGGAAGCAATTTTACTAATCAACAATGTCCCCCTCCTCTCAGTTTCCGAATGGATATAATTGCTGGAAAACTTGCTTCTTGTACATAAAGTTTTAATTCTGGAGGATTATGTGACTGCCAATATTAAGAAAAATGTTTTTTGTCTCCAAATTCCAGTTAATAAAGATCGTTGGGGATCGAATTCAAGAAAGACACTTCAGTCGAAATTCGAGATATACAGGTTTTTCAGAAAATTTCATTCGAGATAAACATGTGGGAAAACATTGAATTAATACTTTATGTGCAGGGAAAATGAAAAACTTCGACATAGAGAGGTTTTCGAGATAGGCAGGTTCGAGATAAACAGGTTCGACTGTATCTGTACCTCAGAGCCAGAAGAACGTAAGTCACATACGGATAATGTACAGGAGATAGGGAAAACTTTTCTGGCATAAGCAAAGGATGGGAGCGTGTGCTGTTTTAACCTTCGTAAAAAAATTGAAAAGGATTCTTTTTTAGGTATTACGTTCATGGCTCTTATGTACAGATATATTTCGGATTTCATAATGTACGAATTCGGGGCCAGCCACAAGCGGATACAGAAAAATTTTTTGGAAGAGGCCCTGGAAATTGAAAAGCAACCCCACCTCCCCCTATACTCTGTTTCATAACAAAGTTTTCATGACTTTATTTTTTAATGTTTTTAAAACCCCTTGTTATGTGTAACATATTATTGAAGTTATGAATGGCAACAGTTGGTCTGCGTGTATTCAGTTTTCAGTTGGTTTGTACAGTAAAACCTGTAAAGTTGACCACCTTTGTAAGTTGACCGCTTTTGTCAGGAACGGAATGAGTCCTATCTTATGTAATGAAGGAAAACCTCTGTATTTTGACCACCTCTCTATATTGACCACCTGTCTATCTTGACCACTAATATACACCAGCTTTGGTTTGGAGTATTGTAAAAAACCCTTTGTAAGTTGACCACTAGGCAAGTCTACTAAAAGTTTTATCAGTTATGCCTCAAATAAGTAACCATACATTTTAAAAAAACCTATGAATATTTATGTTTCCATCGAAAAACATTGGGCCAGTTAATTGTGAAATCCCGGAAAATCAGCCAAACTTCAATAAGAATTTATTTTGTTGAAAAATAGATTACCATGGTTACAAATGAACAAGAAAAAATCAAATGCAGAATTTGAGTCACTTTTGACTTGTTATGAATTTTTAGGAATTGTTAATATCAAGTAAGCAGTTTTTCATAAGCAATGAGGCTTTTTTTTTTTTTTTTGATCAATTCACAGAAATTTTAAATTTGTATGATACTTAACGCGTTGTTCTGGTAAATAATCTCTAAAGATATTTAAACAACATTTTTTCTTATTGCTTTAAAATAATGTTAAACAATGAAAGTGAGTTTAAAGTATTCCAGTTAGTTAAAAAATGAATGCATGGGACAAGAAATGACAAAAAAAAAAGTTTTCATTACTACCCTCTGTAAGTTGACCACCTGTCTAAGTTGACCACCAAAGTACTGCACCGCAAGTGGTCAACTTATACAGGTTTCACTGTATTCAGTTATGAAGAATCAAATCTTAAGAACAAAGATGCTCGTGATGATTATTCAGTTGTATTTTTACTTGTTAATATGGATGCCGATATTGGACTCAGTTTGAATAAAATTCATATTTGAAATGTTATTGCTTTGTATTTTCCTTATGATATTATAAGAAAACATAACTAATAAACTTTGAATGTCAGTGGCGCACAGGGGGTCCGGACCCCTCCCATAGTTCTTGCATTTTTCTTATTTCCACTGATTATGATTCTATGTACTTCATACACAAAATATTTCCAAGCAGAGAAAACAAGAATTTCAGTTCTAATGATAGGGAAAAAAATCCTCTTCTTAAAAGATTTTTTAGAAAATGTGTACATTTCTTGTAACGAGTTGCACAAGCGAGAGATCTTTCTCGACTTTGAGAAGGATAAAAACATACTTAAATAGTATTATGTATGATGAACGTTTAATGTGTTCTTGTACTGCTGAATTCAAGCAATGTCACACTGAGGAAGTTATAAATAAAATCGAAAAATGAACTAGAAAACTAAATTTTATTCTACGATGTTTTGTAAACCTATAGAGGCAGACTATGGGTGACTGTAAATGAAAACAGAGTGATAATAATGTTTTTAGTTTTGTAATTACAGGTTATAAAATGAGATTTTTCTTGTTCTTCAGACTTGATGCTTCTTATACTTGAATTTGGGCATCTGTTATCATTTATGAACAACGATAAAAGTAAATACATTGCATGAATTTGTTTGCTTTCTGGTAATTTAAGTATCTATTATTAATATTTTTTCATTAATTAGTGCTAATTATTTATTCAATAATTTATTTTTTACTCTTTCTGTTCTCAATTATCAATAAAATCAAGTCAATATGTTTGACGGCATATTGGGGTATGATATGAAAATGGGACTTTAACTATGGACCCTCCCCTTGCAAAATTTCTGTGTGCGCCACTGTTGAATGTGAACATAAAATATCTTCAAAACTGCAAGTCAATCAAATACTAAACCCTATATAATGTCACCGAGATGCTATAAAACGTTTTTAATTAGGAACATTGTCATAATGATTATAACGCAAGGGCAAGGTTATTGAAAAAAACCGCTACTTCATTTGAGTTTTAGTTTATCTTTTAACCGTAAAATATTATATGATAATGAAAATCATAGCTTAATAACACGTTGTATTGAAGAATTCAAAAAGTATTTCTTTGTGATTTTCAAAGCTATACTTTTGCTAAATTGAAGTTTCTTTTGTTTATTTTAGTTTTATCGCTTTTAGCAGGGTGACCTTGGAATTCATCATTAATGGAACCGTTTTGTGATTTCTTACCTGTGCATTATGACCCATAACTATTAAGCTAGGACTAACTTCCGAAGGGCATTTATAACATAACAATTAGATGTTTATTTCAAACTAGCTGTACCCAACGCGCGTTGCTACGCCAACAAAAAAATACATCAATACTGATTTTCATGACAATCGGTTGAACAGGGCAGAAGTTGCTACTCTGCAGTGCCACCTGGTGGCGAGTGGCTTCAATGAGCATATTATGCACCTTCTCCGTGGAAAAATACATATATATAGCAATTTTCATAATAATCGGTCCAGGTATCAAGTGACTCTACTCAAATTTTGTACTCACGCAGTTTGCAAGATCAATCCATCGCTAAAAATATCAAATAGAAAAAGTTTTAAATCCCCCCGTTGCATGAAAACAATAAAGAAAGAATTTATTTGTTCAAACTCAAGAAAAATGGAACTTCTTATCAATGAGATCTTTCACGCGAATTCATTTCTGCAGCCGATCATTTTATTCGTATTTATCCAATGGATTGTGACTTAAATTGGAATAAAAAAGGAAGGATTTTTTTCGAACTGGTCTATAAACATTCCCAGTATCAAAAATAACAAACGGTGAAAGTTTCAGCCAAATCTGCTGGGTAGTTTTTGAGTTCATGGATGACATACAGACAAACATTCATTTATATATATATAGATTCAAGTATTTGGTATGTGTATTACAGTAGACCCACATTTTGCAGGGATTTAGGATCTACGGAAATGTCTCGTAAATCGTGTAAATTAACACTTAATATTAGTATCAAAATAGGGGTTAGGTTCCATTAATTACAAGAAATAAGGGATCACTAATTATATAATAAGTTTAATGTGCACTTAGTTTGATGTTTTGGCACGATGTGCATAAAGAAAACATGAATTAACTTAATCAGTGGCAACGCCGGGGGGGGGGGGGAATGCTACATCCCCCCCTTTTTCAGAAGTGGGGCCACCAATTTCATTTTAGCGATGCAACTAACGAAGAAAAAGGCAAACTCTTCGTTGTTTAAAAAATTTAAAATAGTAATGATAAATGAACTACTGAAATAATAATGACAAAAAGTATCTTTTCTGTAAAATTTGAATAGGAAATGTGATCTTAAAATATAATTTAGGAGCATCCGTGATTCTCTTTTATTAAGATTATCTAAGTAAAGGGCACGGAAATGTAAGTTTCAAACGTTTTTTAACGCAAAAAAGTACATTCATTCAACACACCTTTTCTCAAAAGGGGTCCTACTTACCCCTAGCAACCCTAAATGTATATACAGTAAATTCACTAAGTTGTTTTTTTATGCATGTTTCACTTTAACTTTGAATTTAAAGGCAAAAAAAAAAAGGAGAAACACAGTTGAAAACAAATGTTGTTTAGTGGAATGTAACAGTGTCGGACGTAAAAATTTTTTTACGTCCGACGCCTAGATTTTGTAAAAATATTCACTTGTTACAAAATGAAAATAGGTTAGATCAATGAGATTGAAAATCTTACTTTGTACCCAAAAATTCATGTATGTAGCTTTAAAATTGCTGGCTCAGCATAATTAACTGCACATTTTGGTGTCGGACGTAAGACACTTAATGTACCCCAGAGGAATTCTTTCACAAATCAAAATGAATTATATTGTGACACATTTTTGCAACATCACCAGCAACACATTGTATCTTTAAATGGTTATTCATCTCAATTCATAATATTATTATGTATGTTTTGGAAAAAAACAGAATTTCTATGAGAATCCCCATATATGGTTTGAAAATACGCAAGATGTTGACCTTGGTTTAAGCTGCTGTAACTTATTTATAACTGAAGTGATCAAATTTTAGACAGGCATTTCAAAATATACAACCCTTTCTTTCCCTTTAAAACAGGGTTGGCCGGATTGGACCCAATTGGGTTGGACCCAATGGGTTTTTTTGAAAAAACCCATTTAAAAAAACCCATTATTTAGCCCACTTTTGGATTTTTTAAAAATTTTGAAAAGTTTTTAGAAAAAATTGATTAATTTAAATACTTTCACAATTTAAATTTATTTTTTATTTGTTCTTTACCACAGACAATGGACATAGAAAATGAATTTTGAACTTAAATAGCATTTCTTAACTCTTGACGGCATTTAAAAAATACTTCAAAGGTTTTAAATGAATATATTTAACTTTTTTCTTAACTGGTCAATAACTAACTCAAATTATCTTGACTAAGTCCTGTCACGTCTGATTTTCTCAATATTTGTAGATTGTATGGAGGAGACTTTTCTAGCTAAAAGGCTTTCATGTGAATTATTTTCTGCAAACCAACACGTCACAAATCTCAAATAAACAAGATATATTTTTTAGAAATTAACAGGTTTCTCAAACGGTGAGACAGAAAACAGAATAGGATGTACAGTATTTTCAATATCTTATGAAAAAGTTTAATATTTCTTACTCTGTACACAGAAATAGAAAAACAGACAACATAAAGTTCAAAGAAATGTCTCGATGAAACTGGAATTCAGTAACAAGGGATTTAAACTACTTGAGGTTCTACAGTAGTTTTGCATAACAAAATGAAATACAATAAAGTAAAATGAAAAAAAAAATTGTAATTTAAAAAAACAAATGAACAATAGATTTTATCAGTCAAGAAGTAAATTTGCCTGTTGGTAAAAATGGAAACTTAAAAAATCTGAAACTTTCTTTGGTTGGTTTTGTTGTCTTTTATGCTATTCTTCAGAAAACGCTGAATTTTAACTCGTTTTCCAGCTTTTTTTACCCCAAGACAATTTTTGCGCTTTGTCAATATGCTTACGCTACAAGTACCCCACACTTTCCCTAAAAAAAGACAAAAAAAAACCATATTTCTTTTAAAAAACCGAGCTTTAGTTGGGTTTTTTTTGGTTTTATTTAAAAAAACCCTGGGTCCATGGGCTCTTTTTAAAAAAAACCCGGGTTTTTGCAAACCCTTCTTTAAAATGATACCTTATTTGTTTAAAAATTTTAATTTTGGAAATTTCATCATCTGGTTGACCTTATCATGGAATTGCCCTTCAGTACACTCTTCACTAGGCCGCATAGTGGGTATGTCTGCCAAGTCGGAAACTATGGGCTCGGCTCAAATTTGAAAGTATTGTGCATAGAGTCAACTTAGCATAATGGGAGGGAGGACTGGCGACAAGACTAACATGGCTCACGCCTTGTCTCTCAGCGGCCCTGGTTATACAAAACTAGAGATGTACAGAGTAGCACTTTGACCGAGTACCGAGTACTCGGCCTTTCACTACTCGGCCGAGTACCGAGTTACCGAGTACTCGGCCTTTCACTACTCGGCCGAGTTACCAAGTTCCAATTATGTTTTAAGAAGAACCACCGACACACATGTGATGAATATTGAACTTATTGGAATAGTTGTATAGACCTCCATGTCCATATAATAGTTTTTAAAACTAAATTCCTGCTAAAATTTAATTATGCATTATTTATTTATTTATTTATTTATTTTTTTTTTTTTGACAAAAATTTTACAAAAAAATTATTTTTAAAATTAAAAATAAATATAAAAGGCATGATTAATCAAGTTGGAATTAAAACAAATTATACCAATCTATTATAATTCTTGTCCGCCAAAAATAAATAATTTTTTAAAGCAAATAAAACAAATGTGCAGGAACACTGCAGACACGTGTTTCTGCATTACAAGGAACATCTTTTTCAGTGCATAAAATGTGAGCTAAAGAATGTAAAGACATTCGACAGAAGAATCAGACTTTTGTCGGATGCCTTTAAACGAGCTCACATTTTGTGCATTGAAAAAGGAATTATCTGTAATGCCAAAACACGTGTCTGCACTGTGCTTTTGAGGTTGTTTTATTTCCTTTTATTTTTTAAGCAAAGGTACTTTTATATTTCTTATAACTAATTTTTGTTTGTAGCAAAAATCCATTTTTAACTTTGGGGACATTAAAATAAAGATTTATTCCATTGAAGCATTACAAACTTCATTGTTCTCAAAATTTAAATTTAACTTGTAAATGATTGCAGAATATTATATGTGATTGCGCTTTTTTATAAATTTTAATATCTGTTTTGGACAATATTCAATTTTTCGCAACTACTCGGTATTGGCCGAGTATTTGATCAGAATTTGGCCGAGTACCGAGTAGTTACCGAGTACTCGGTACGTCTCTATACAAAACCATGCTTCATGGTTCTTCAGTTTAAAAAAAATAGATAAATAAACCAGGGTTGGCTTTCTGCCGGCAGAAACTAATTTTTGCCGTACCATCTGCAGAAACCAGGGTTGGCAAGTTTCTGCCAAGGCGGTTAAAACCAATGGTAGAAAGCGGTTAAAACTGGTATGGCAAAAACCACTTTCTGCCACATTTGCAACAGAAGCTGGCAAAAACTCACAAAATGAAAAAAATTAAATTATTGACATGCAATAGGAAGTGCATGGAAAAAATAATTATTAACCAAAGCACAATTTAATTACAGTAGAAGACCGTTATAACGCACACCTCGGGACCAGAGCTTTTGCGTTATACAGGTTTTTGCGTTATATAGATCATTTCACAAATTTTGAAACTAATATTCAGAATATATCTATATATTAGCACTTCAGAATGAGTTTTATCTGCAATGAGTATTAAAGCACCCATGTTACAATTATTCGTTCACAAATAAATATTTTTCACAATCAAAACAAAGTGCATTATCTTGCACTTCTGCTAGCTTCATGGTTTGCATAACAGCTGCATTTTCAAGAGCCATCTGGTATTTTCTATTTACTGTAAGTACTAATTTTCCCTTAAAAGCTTTGAATTAAGATAGAAAGATGAGAAACTATTTCAAAATTTGATTTTCCTTACAATTTTAGTGCTTACAAAGCAAAACAGAGGGATTTTTTAAACTTCAAAACATATTGTTTACTTCTGAAAAGTAGTGCGTTTTATAGAGAATTGCGTTATATAGGTTGGCGTTACAACGGTCTTCTACTGTACCATATTACCACAATTTAAAATTAAGTGTTACATTGTTTGGACCCTGCAGTTGCTTAGAAAAGGTGGTTTCTAAAATCTAAACAGTTTCTCAATCTAATATGTACAATTGAGAAACTTTAGAATATTCTTGCAACAGCATAAGAGCTAGCAGACAATGCATGAAGGAACAAGCAATGTTCGTGAAACTTTCATCTATTGTATTTTTTTTTTTTTTTTTTTAACTGGTCCACCATGTAGTATCTGGGGTAGTGGGAGAAATTCAACTGGAAAAATAAGTTTCGAGAAATGGGGCCAATTTGTTTTGCAAAGCTGTGACATTAGGTACAAAATCTATGTTAATATTGGCAAATAAAATTCTGGCAGTTTCTTCTTTAAGCACGTGATAATTTCGATCACAACCAATTTAAATGAAGCATATAAGTGAGCAAATTAAAATCAGAAATGCCTTTTAATTCTGTATGTCACTCCTCTTCCCTGATCACCTATATGATTTTTCGTCTTTTGTTAGGTTAGTCCAAACATTACGCGCGTCTGCAATTGAAAAGTTCCCTTCTCGAACTAAATCAAGGGCATTAGTATAGGATTTTATTTTTTTAAATGATGAAATGAAGTTTAAGTGTTTACCCTCCGTCGCAAAAAGAAAGGGGTAATAAGTTTTAAAAGTGTGCATCTGTGTGTCTATTTATGGCGTCGTAGCTCCTTAACAGATGAACCGATTTTGATAGTTATTTTTTTCGTTCAAAGGTGACTTGATCAAAAGTGTTCTTGGCTTGACCTCGTTTTTGTAGAACCTTAACTACCGGAGATATTAATTAAAAACCGACTTAATGTTTTTTACATTTATGGTAGTAAAAACTTACGCGTAGGTTAAAAATATTGGCCCTAATTGAAAGACTGAAGTTTTCTGTGTTTGATATTTATTTGGAACTCTTCCAAGTTATATACAGAGGAGCTATAATCTTATTAAGTAAATTTTAATGCTATTCTAAGCCTTTATACGCGTGATTAGTAGCGATTTCATAGTCAGAAAATAAAGAGAAAAAGCTCGACAATTTAAAATTTCTATCTCCTGTCGGTTCACATTTGTTAACAGTATGTAGTCTGACCGTCTGTGAAATTCATCTTAATATGAGATCGGCTCTCTGGGGAATGTTTTTTTTTTCTTTTTTAATTTTTAATTTAATATTGGTTTTTGTTATTGACTTGGGGTTTGTGTAATTCTTCGTTTTGGTTTTTAGTTTACTTAAACAAATATCATTTAGCAATCACTTAAGTAATTAAAGATGCTTTTAAGGTTTTGCCAGTTTCTGCCGGTTTTTACCGCCACTGGCAAGCAAAAACTAGTTTCTGCAGGCAGAAAGCCAACCCTGGCAGAAACTGATTATAACCGGTAAAAACCGGCAGAAACTGAATGAAATTACCATGTGCTTCAAGAAGAAAGTGACAGAATTTTACTTGCCAATATTAACCTAGATTTTTACCTAATGTCACAACTTTGCAAAACAAATTGACCCCGTTTTTTGAAACTTATTTTTCCAGTCAAATTTTTATCACTACCCCAGTTACTATTACTGACGTTCCGGATATCCGAGGGAAAATAAGGATCTGTATCCGTATCGGTTACTTTTTTGGCGGACCTTAAACGGATCTTTTCTATTCTAAAAATTCTTAAATATTTGAATTAAAGACTCTTAAATTCCGTTTTAATTAGGTTTTATTCCCTGCCTAAATTATAAGTTATAAATTCCGAAGTCAATTTACCCTCCGTCGCAAAAAGAAAGGGGTAATAAGTTTTAAAAGTGTGCATCTGTGTGTCTATTTATGGCGTCGTAGCTCCTTAACAGATGAACCGATTTTGATAGTTATTTTTTTCGTTCAAAGGTGACTTGATCAAAAGTGTTCTTGGCTTGACCTCGTTTTTGTAGAACCTTAACTACCGGAGATATTAATTAAAAACCGACTTAATGTTTTTTACATTTATGGTAGTAAAAACTTACGCGTAGGTTAAAAATATTGGCCCTAATTGAAAGACTGAAGTTTTCTGTGTTTGATATTTATTTGGAACTCTTCCAAGTTATATACAGAGGAGCTATAATCTTATTAAGTAAATTTTAATGCTATTCTAAGCCTTTATACGCGTGATTAGTAGCGATTTCATAGTCAGAAAATAAAGAGAAAAAGCTCGACAATTTAAAATTTCTATCTCCTGTCGGTTCACATTTGTTAACAGTATGTAGTCTGACCGTCTGTGAAATTCATCTTAATATGAGATCGGCTCTCTGGGGAATGTTTTTTTTTTCTTTTTTAATTTTTAATTTAATATTGGTTTTTGTTATTGACTTGGGGTTTGTGTAATTCTTCGTTTTGGTTTTTCTCGGCATCTTTTAAAAAATGAGACTAAATTATCTATTTACTAGTTGTAAAGGTGTTCCCGGCTCTGTTATTTCATCGGTCGGAGTAATCTGGGTGGAATGGGTCAGCGCTGCATTTATGCGGAAATAAAATGCGAAAAATTATTTCTAGCCTATCCAGTAGTAGCTTTACACTCTTGCTCCTGTATCCTACATCTACCAGTCTATCTAGAAATAATTTTTCATATTCTATCTAAGCATTAATGTAACGCTGACCCATTCCTTCCAATTCCACCTCAATTTTAACGTACATTTAAAGAGTAAATAATTGAGTCTTGTTTATATTTTTGCCATAGATGACATTTTTTGAAGAAACAGTGCCATTAACCTAACGGGAATACTTTCCGTAGCAAATTTTGCACTTGGGTAGTTATTTTGGGTTAAAAAAAATTTTGAGATCCGTATCCGTATCCGCGGATCTTGACACTAATGATCCGGGTCCGTATCCGCGGATCTACTTTTTTAACGATCCGGCACATCACTAGTTACTATATGGTGGACCAGTTTAAAAAATATATACAACAGATGAAAGTTTCAAACATTTCTTGTTCCTTGATGCATTGCCTGCTAGCTCTTCTGTTGCAGGAATATTCTCAAGTTTCTCATTTGTGCAGATTAAATTGAGAGACTGTTTAGATTTTTGAAATCACCTTTCCTATGAGCCAACTGCAGGGTCCAAACAATATAGCATTTGATTTTGAATTGTGATAATATGTATTGTAATTAAATTGTGCTTTGGTAAACAATTAATTATTATTTTTTGCAAGCATTTTCTATTGTATGTCAATAATTAATTTCATTTTGTGAGTTTTTGCTTGGTTTTTGCCGTGCCGGATTTGACCGGTTTCTACCAGTGGTTTTGACCGCCTCAGCAGAAACTTGCCAACCCTGAAATAAATAGGATGGCTTCATAGGCCCCTCCCTTGTATCCAGGGTTGGCAAAAACCCGGTTTTTTTTATAAAAAAAAAGCCATGAACCCAGGGTTTTTTGGGTTTTTTAAAATAAAACCCAAAAAAAACCCAACTAAAACTGGGTTTTTTAAAAGAAATGTGGGTTTTTTTTGTCTTTTTTTAGGGAAAATGTGGGGTACTTGTAGCATATTGTAGCGTAAGTATATGAACAAAGCGCAAAAATTGTCTTGGGGTAAAAAAAAAGCTGGAAAACTAGTTAAAATTCAGCGTTTTCTGAAGAAAAGTATAAAAGACGACAAAACCCAAGAATGGTGAAGTTTCAGATTTTTTAGTTTCCATGATTACCAACAGTTAGGGCAAAGTTACTTCTCAAGTGATAAAATCTATTGTTCGTTTTTAATTACTCTATTTTTTTTTCTTTTTTTGCATTTTACTTTATTGTATTTCATTTTGTTATGCAAAACTACTGTAGAACCTCAAGTAGTTTAAATCCCTATCTACTGAATTCCAGCTTAATCAAGACATTTCTTTGAATTTTATGTTGCTTGTTTTTCTATTTCTGTGTACAGAGTAAGAAATATTAAACTTTTTCGCAAGAAAATGAAAATACTGTACTTCCTATTCTGTTTTCTGTCCGACCATTTGTAAAACCTGTTAATTTCTAAAAAAAATACCTTGTTTAGTCGAGATTTGTGACATGTTGGGTTGCAGAAAATACTTCACATGAACGCCTTTTAGCTAGAGTAGTTTCCTCTGTACAATCAACAAATATTGAGAAAATCAGACTTGACGGGACTTGGTCAAGATAATTTGAGTTATTTATTAAGACCAGTTAAAGAAAAAAGATAAATATATATTTTTTAAATCTTTGAAGTATTTTTTTAATGCCCTTAAGAGTTAAGAAATACTATTAAAGTTCAAAATTCATTTTTTATGTCCATTGTCTGTGGTGAAGAACAAATAAAAAAGAAGTTTAAATTGTAAAAGTATTTAAGTCAATTAATTTTTATAAAAGCTTCGGAGAAAATTTTTAAAAATCCAAAAGTGGGCTAAATAATGGGTTTTGTTAATGGGTTTTTTCAAAAAAAAAAAAAAAAAAAAACATTATGTCTAACCCAATTGGGTTCAATCCGGCCAATCCTGGTATCGGTCATTGCAAAATGACATCCTTACAAGCTGACAGTTTCGTTTGAATAGCCCTTTGGCGAGAGCTATCCCACATTCAATCTTACCAATCGGAGCGTCTTGTGTGCCTCTCTGGCGACGAAATTTAAGTCATTCCTGCAGGGTTGTAACAGTTTTGGTCAGTGGTGGTTTTAACTATGGATAAAACCGGTTTAAAAACGGCCGGGATAAAATCAGTTTTATCCAGTTTTGGCCACTTAGATAATTATCAAATTTTAAATGAAAACCAAATGATAAATTATTAAAAAGAAATGTAAAACAAATCATAATCAATCATCTTGCATTATTTATCTAAATAGTATGTTTTACAGTTTGTAGAAATTACAGCATGTTTAGAAGATAAGGTTTACATGAAAAATATGCAGTAACATTAAAAAAATAATAGAGTGAAACATTGTAAGTTGAATAGATAGATTTTAATTCTCACACACAAATGTACAAAGTATTTGAAGGTATTTCAAGTAATTTTGAAGAATAAATGAGTGAAAAAAAAAGTTTCTTTTAGAAACATATATTAGGCATTTTTTAAAAAAACAAAACTAAAGGAAACACTTTTGAAAATTAAAAAGCAACATTATTGAAAAGTTACTATGTTACATGCTGTTTTGTATTCCTTATGTCTTTCGTTTAGTTGTGAGCAATTTCAGTTATTTAATTTTGAAAAAAGTTGAAATTTGTTCACTACTATTGTTATAATAATGTAACTTACTCACTAATATTATATTTAATTAGTTAAAATTGCTGTGCTTAGTTAAAAAACCTTTCAACTAACAGATTTATTAGTTGCAAAACACACATCTCTCACATACATACAAATTAGAAGTTTATTTTCATGTAATTTTGGCCAGTTCTATGGTGGTTAAATCCAGTTTTGGCCGGTTTTAACCGGTTTTAGCCAGTGGCCTGGATAAAATCAGTTTTGTCCGGCCAAAACTACAACCCTGCATTCCTGCCAAGTTTCTTGGTAGCAGCTCAATTTCTTCTGGGTGCATTTATTTTTTTGTGACACAGTTCATTTTGTGTGACCAAATCACTGCCAACAATTCTGATTCTGAGCTCAAAATTTAAGTAAAAGTCGAAGCATTTGAAAACAATTATAACTATATTTGAAAAAAAAAAAGGTAAAAAAATAGTTGTTTGTTACCCCAAAGTATAAAACGCCCTCTATCAGCATTTTTTGAACTTTATATTAAAAATTTATCTTCCAGAAAACACTGACATAAAGAATCCTTTTAGCTAAAACCGAAAACAAATCGACCAATTTTTCCGTTTTTTACAAATCTTTGAAATTTTGGACCCTAAACTGTAATGGCGCCTATCTCCACCAGGAGAAGTTTCGGACCCTTAGTTTTTATTTAAGGTTATTTGTCTTGATGCGTACTACCACCCCTTAAAGTTTTGCCCAAGAGTTTAGACTGACCCTGTATATTTTTCCTCTCATAAAATGAGGAAAAAATTAAAAATGGTCCGGCAATCAAAGTTTTTATTTTACTGAAACTCTGAGTGTGTCAGTACTCATGATGTGCTAGCGTGCACATCATGTGCACACTAATGCTGTAAATATGTTACAGCACCTGTGTGTTAGTGCTGTATGTAAACAGTGTGCATTGTCAGTAGTGAGTGACACTATTATAAACTACTATAACTACTATTAACAAAGCTAATAAGATGCTTGGGTTTATCAATAGATCTATTTCGAACAAATCTAAGGAAGTTCTTCTGCCCTTATATAGAAGTTTGATTAGACCTCATTTGGAGCATGCTATTCAGTTTTGGTCTCCTTATCTTAAGAAAGACATTAACGTATTGGAAAGGGTTCAAAGGCGGGCTACGAGGCTAATAAATGGACTTTCTCACTTAGACTATGATTCCAGGCTTAGAAGGCTAAAAATGTACAGTCTTGAGCAAAGAAGAGACCGAGGGGACATGATTCAGCTGTTTAAATTTATTAAAACGAAAGATGTTACGGGGCCGAAGTTTAGCACTGAAAACAGGACAAGGGGTCATTGTTTTAAGCTATTTAAATCTCAGGCTAACACGGATATTAGGAAAAATTATTATTATAGCAGGGTAGTGGAACCCTGGAACAGCTTACCGGAAGAGGTGGTGATGAGCAAGGGAGTAGGTAGTTTTAAGAGGGCCATTGATCTTCACTGGGGATTGTAAATGGACTAGGACCAGCCTAGCAGGGCCCAGAGCCTGTTGCTGGTCGTCACTTTTGTATTAGTATTTTCCTAAGAACTGCTACCATACAAGGCCACAAAACTTGGCAATAGGAAAGTGTCTTCTAATATTTTTAAAAAAATATCTACGGACATATTTCATACAAATATCAGTCGTATGAAACAAAAAAAAAAATTAAACAATAATAATCTGCATACAATGTAATTTTCATTAAAAAAAATTGGGCCAAAGAATGTTAGCTAAAATTAATTCCACACGACAAGCATCAAAACTTCTTTATGTACTCAGGAACATCTCAAATTCACTCCCTGCACCCACTGTTATTAGACTTTTCCCCAATTCAATTCTTGAAAAATGAAAATTAAAAAGAGTGAATCACGAAATAAGCAAAATAACCGATTCCAATTTAAAGTTGCACTATTGATGCGCCGGGAATCCCAATCCTCTGTAAAACATAGCGAGAAATATTTCCCCCCCCCCCCTCCCTTCTCTTCAGATACTAACCCTACTCTCAACAGCAACAGCAAAAAAAAGAGAGAGAGAAAAGCAAAGCTATACAGGGTTTGTACAGGTCATGGAAATCCTGGAAAGTCATGGAAAAAAATTTAACAAACTTCAGACCTGGAAAACTAATATATTCATTAAAAGTCATGGAAATTTATTTAAAGTCATGGAAAAATATCTTGGGCAGTAAGAAAATAACAATAGCTAAAAGAGCGCTAGAAATATTGAGTGGTTTAGCAATATTTCATATAACTTAAACAATCTCAAAAACAAATCCGAGTTTTGGAATCCAATTTCATCCGCTTCTGTAATAGCCACTCGCCTGTTTTTGTGCTGTGATTTTACTACGGTGGCATTACTAATTTTGAATTCACCATTATTTTCTGTCCTTTATGTGTTTATATTCTGTAGTAGTGGACTTGCAAGTTCTTGATTTTGCCACCCCCCCCCCCCTCAAAAAGTGTAATTCAATTGCACCCGAGTTAATTTCAACTACTTGTAAAAAATTCATCATTAAATTTTTCATAGTTTTTTGTTGAAGACTTTAGAAAATGAAGACTTTATTCAGGCAATAGAGCATAGAGATAAGGGAATTCCGATACTCTAAAACAGTGATGCCGTCATAGAGCTTGAAAAACTGATCCTTGTGGGCAGCTTAAATATCTGGTTTAGAAAAATGAATTTACTGAAAAGCGTGACTTTACTTGAATGTACGAATATACTGTCAAGTTACGTTGGTGATTAGGTGCACTATTGACACCAAAGGACTATGTTTTTATGAAATAAATTTATTATTGGAAACTAAGTAATGACTCATTCAATTTTTTCTCATTCATACTATTCTGCCCTATTTATTAAGTATTTGTTAGACATTTAAACATCAGTGTATTGCATTTACTATTTTTACTTTACTAGAATTTATATGATAAAGAAAAATAAGAATAATATATTAGTTTCTGCAGTGCACACTGATATTTTTTCAGTCACAAGTAAATACTCTAATTAGGTAGTAGTACTCACATAAAAGTTTTTCTAATGCCCATTCCCGAAAAATTGGCAAGTTTGGCATAAAACAGCACTAGTACTATTCTTTTCATGTAACAAAGTCATGAAGATGTTTATAAAGTCATGAAAAAGTCTTGGAAAAGTCATGGAAATATTTTATCCAATTTGAGTATGAACCCTGGCTATAGACAAGAGCAAATGAGTCCTTTTGCGCAGAGCTGTGATTCCTGGACTTGTTTACATTATCAATTTCTTGCTTAATAAGAGTCCGAAATCATTCGAAAGAATCACGTGGCAGCTGAGAATCATATGTCATCTGATAAGGCCGCCAAAATCAAGCTCTCGTTGAATCTGCGTCCCCCAAGAATTGAGACCCACAATGAAGACTGTTAAAGTTGTCTATTAAATTTAACCCCTGAAACAGGCTCAATAAAAAAGAAAAATGCAAATTTTACCGGTAAACAACGAAAACTAGTTCCACTTCAATGTAAAATACTGAATTTTTCAAAGAGGGGGGGGGGAGGCAATTGAACCCCGTAAATTGAAGTTTCAGTGGCTACGTATGCATCATGACTCTCTCAGGACCATATTTCAAATTTTGTACTTCGGGGGGGGGGGGGGAGCTTGTTAAAGGGTATCAGGGCCCGTAACCAGAGTTCTGTTTCCGAGGGGGTTTTACCAAACACATTTTTTGAAATATTGATATGGTCTATCAAATTTGGTTTCATGTGAATTCTATTGATTTTTGTAACAATAGATTATCTAAATGGAGGGTGGGGATGTTCTTAATAAACGCTGTATTGTTGCATAATAAATGAATTTCTCAATAACTACTATAAACACTCAATGAGTTTGTACACTTTTTCAGTCATACTAATTTCATTTCACACATAAAATTGAAATAATAATAATAACAACAGTATTATTTTTATCACCAAAATATAAATAAATAAATAAAATAAACAAATAATGGAAAGCATTTCTTAGGATGAAAAATTTCGGGGGGGGGGGGGGTTGAACCCTATAAACCACCCCCTTGTATACGGCTCTGAAAGGGAAAAAATCAATGCATAGTATTCCTACCCTAACAGCAAAAACTTCATTTAAATAAAAACAGTAATTTCTAAAAGGGGGGGCAGGATGGGTCGCCCCTTCTAGATAGCACCCCTGGAAAAAAAACTCGACGTTATTAAAGTAGAGGGCGTGTCCCTCCCCCCCCCCCCCCTTCTCCGAAAATTGAGATAAAGAAAGTCTCAAAAACCACCCCTAAAGTTCAGCCATACATCCCTCCCCTCTAAGGATTGAAACCCTTCTCCTTAAAAAGAGACTAAAACCTACCAAACTTCCCCCTCCCCCCAAAATAACCCATAAACAGTTTGTGAACATGAAACAATTCGTGAAGTCGAGTGTTCTAGACGTCAAGAGTTGGCCACTTCCCCGACCCCTCAAGAGCGATGGCGCACCCTCTCAAATGTTACGGAGCAACTCCTAGGACAAGATCTCCCCCCCCTCCCCCGTGAGATTAAAAAGACGCTATCAGCCCCTCCCCCCTTAAAATTTTATTGGCATTGTGTCGTTGTGTGCGCCATGAACATCCTTAACGGGCACCTCTGTAAAAGTAAACTGCATTCTGGAACTCAGGAAGTCCAGATTCTGGTCGAGAATTCGATTCAAACATCTCGAGAACTCGATTCAAACATCTCCAGAACTCGATTCAAACATCTCGAGAACTCGATTCAAACATCTCGAGAACTCGATTCAAACATCTCGAGAACTCGAATTAAAACATCTCGATTGCTCGATTTAAAACATCGCGAGATCTCGATTTAAAAGATCTCCAGAGGTCAATCGCTCGAATGCTCGATTCCAAAAGATCTTGAGAAGTCAATCGCTCGAGGTCTCGATTTCAAACGATCTCGATCATCAATCTCTCGAGTTCTCGAATTAAAAAGATCTCGATTATCAATCACTCGATTACACAAATTAAGAACATTTATTTGTGGGAGTCTCACAGCTCTTGTTTTCTTTCTTTCTTTTCAAGAATATTATACATGTGAAGAATTATAAAACCATTTCTTGCAATTATTGTGGAACCACAGTTATAACTTCAACTGATTTGAAAAAAAAAAAGAAAAGGCCAGATAAAACCCGAAAAATGACTGCTGTAAAGGACCTTTCTTGAGATGAATGTGGAAGTTCTTGAAAGGGAATGCAATCAAGATGACAGCTTAAACAGAACATTTCCTTGTGCTAAACACCAAACTTCAAGAGGAATATGAGTATTCGCAGTATATATCAACAATTAATTTTTGGAAACTAAAAGGGCTTTTGGTAACATTTGAAATTAAAAAAAAAAATAACGACTACTTGCTGACGTAAAAAACATTTATAACTTTTAATAAAGCAGTTTTTCCGACAAAAATTTGAAAATGAGCTTGAAATTGAACCCAAAAGAGTAGCATTATTTTTGTGATAATAACTGACGTATATTTTCTTATATTACAGATTTGAAAAATCCTTAGACGATGGAAACCAATGAAATTTCATACTCTTGTGACAGCGAGACTTTTTCTCAGAATTCAGGGTTGAAAACACACTTGAAGATACATGCTACTGGAAAATCTCATTCTTGTGACTATTGCAGTAAGACGTTTTCTCGGACTTCACACTTGAAAACACATTTAAGGATACATACTGATGAAAAACCGTACGCTTGTGAACACTGCAGTAAGACATTTTCTCAACTTTCACACTTGAAGGCTCACATGAGGATACAAAACGAAAAGAGGCCATATGTTTGCGACTATTGTGGAAAAACAGCTTCTCGCCCTTCAGAGTTGAAAAAACATTTGATGGTACACACTAAAGAGCGGCCATACCCTTGTCACCTTTGTGAAAGAGCATTTGCTCACAATTCCTGCTTGAAACGACATTTGAGGATACATTCTAAAGAAAAGCCATTTTCATGTCCGTTTTGCAATAAGGCGTTTTCTCAGACTACTAGCTTGAACAGACATTTGAGGATACATACTAATGAAAAGCCATTTTCTTGCGACTATTGCAGCAAAACATTTTCTGACAGTTCAAGGTTGAAGGTACATTTGAGGACGCATACTAATGAAAAGCCATACACTTGCGATTATTGTGGAAGTAAATTTTCTACTGGATCGAGTTTGAAAATTCATGTGAGGATTCATACTGGGGAAAAGCCATATGTTTGTAACGTTTGCAGCGAGACGTTTTCTTGTAGTTCAAGCTTGAACGCACATTTGACGATACATACCAATGAAAAACATATTCTCGTGACTACTGTAGTAAAACATATTCCGATAGTTCAAGCTTGAGAGTACATTTGAGGTCGTACTCTTGCGATTACCGTGCATGTGAGGATTCATGCTGAGGAAAAGCCATATGCCTGTAACGTTTGCAGCAAGAGGTTTTCTTGTGGTTCAAACTTGAACAGACATTTGAGGATACATACCAATGAAAAGCCATTCGCTTGTAAACACTGCAATAAGACATTTTCTCAACTTTCACACTTGAAGGCTCACATGAGGATGCAAAACAAAAAGAGGCCATATGTTTGCGACTATTGTGGAAAAACAGCTTCTCACCCTTCAGAGTTGAAAAAACATTTGAAGGTACACACAAAAGAGCGGCCATACCCTTGTCCCCTTTGTGAAAGAGCATTTGCTCAAAATGCCTGGTTGAAACGACATTTGAGGATACATTCTAAAGAAAAGCCATTTTCATGTCCGTTTTGCAATAAGGCGTTTTCTCAGACTACTAGCTTGAACAGACATTTGAGGATACATACTAATGAAAAGCCATTTTCTTGCGACTATTGCAGCAAAACATTTTCTGACAGTTCAAGGTTGAAGGTACATTTGAGGACGCATACTAATGAAAATCAATTTTCTTGCGAATATTGCAGCAAAACATTTTCCGACAGTTCAAGGTTGAAGGTACATTTGAGGACGCATACTAATGAAAAGCCATATACTTGCAACGTTTGCAGTAGAACGTTTTCTCAGACTACTAGCTTGAACAGACATTTGAGGATACATACTAATGAAAAGCCATTTTCTTGCGACTATTGCAGCAAAACATTTTCTGACAGTTAAAGCTTGAAGGTACATTTGAGGGCGCATACTAAGGAAAGGCCGTACTCTTGCGATTATTGTGGAAGCAAATTTTCTACTGGATCGTGTTTGAAAATTCATGTGAAGATTCATACTAAGGAAAAGCCATATGTTTGTAACGTTTGCAATAAGACGTTTTCTTGTAGTTCAAGCTTGAACAGACATTTGACGATATATACCAATGAAAAACATATTCTCGTGACTACAGCAGTAAAATATATTCCGATAGTTAATGCTGGAGAGTACATTTGAGGTCGTACGCTTGCGATTATTGTGCATGTGAGGATTCATGCTGAGGAAAAGCCATGTGCCTGTAACGTTTGCAGCAAGACGTTTTGTTGTATTTCAAACTTGAACAGACATTTGAGGATACATACTAATGAAAAGCCATTCGCCTCTGAACACTGCAGTAAGACATTTTCTCAACTTTATTATTGTTTTCATGTGAGGATTCATGCTGATGAAAAGCCATATGTTTGGGACTTTTGCAGTAAGATGTTTTCTCGTTTTTCACATTTGAAAATTCAATTTTGGAAGCACAGTAAAGGAAAGCCATTGCCATGGAATTATTGTGAAAGTACTTTGAGTTGCAGTTTAGTTATGGGAAAGCTTTTGAGTATACTTACTGTGAAAAAGCATTTTGTGATTGTTGTTAAAAGACTTTCACTGAGTTTTTTCAATTAATAAAATATTGACTCTTGGATTTTGTATTGTTTTTGATTTTTGCTCACAAATTACAATTTCACTAAAAATACAGCTTCGGTCAGGACGGTAAAAACCAGGGTTTTTACCATAGTGTTCAAAACCTTACCTTTATTCGGCGGTCATATCAGAACCCTCATTTTTCAGCAGGGTCGCAAGATTTTTCCCCGCTGGTGCACAGCCCACATGGCCTCCCCTCTCCTCTGCCCATATACAGTGAAACCAATCTATAACAATAAACCTGTCTGTAACGATATTTTCCTTGGTCCCAAGCAGAATAGCAATAAATAATCAAACTGTCTATAACGATCACCTGTCTATAACAATATCATTTTCAGGTCCCAACAATATCGTTGTAGACAGGTTTTACTGTATGGCTGTACGGGCTTCACTGAAGATTAAAATCTGAGCCTGGTTATGTTCACTCCTTCTGAAAGAAAACAATTTTCTTCCTGGACTGTATAAGAAATTCAACTTCAGCGTTACTACACTGTTAAAAAAATTTCCTGAAAATAACGGATAAAGTACCGGCAGCAAAGTTGCCGTAAATATTACGTTTCCGTTAAATTATTTTCCGTGAATTAACAGAAGTTCCATTTCTCATTTCTCCGTTTAGTTCTGTTCTTCCATTTATAAATTTTCCGTGATTTAATGAAAATTCCATTTCTCTTCTTTCCGTTGATCTATTTTTCCGTTTTTAAATTTTTCGTTCATCTATTTTTCCGTTTTTAAATTTTCTGTATCTTCACAGAACTTTCGGTTCTTGATTTTTCGTTGCGCTATTTTTTCGTTTCTCATTTTTACATATTTTACTGAAATTTCACTCTCGTTTTTCTATCCTATGTTTAAAATAATATATATTATAAAAATAGTTAACCATTCAAAAACTATTATTTTTTTAATTTGTATTTATTACTTCAATATATTTTAAGTGAAATTTTTGCTTCATAACTTACCTTTCAAGCATCTATCTTGAAATTTGCACCTTCAGATGAATAAAAATAATCGAAAAGTACCAGCAAGGAAATTAGTGGATTTGAATATAACACCAATTTTTGATGCTGATACTGCTCGATATTTTCTTCCACATCTCCTCGTACATATTCTGGCATGGCATGGAAAAGCATACATGAAAAATAGAATATTTTTTTTGCAGAATGAGTCAAATAAAATACCATTAAAAACCGGTTGACTTTATCTTGGAATAATATACCTGATGGAGGGTACCGCATACCAATTTACTGTGTTTAAAAACAGAATCATTGACATACACGTGAAGAATTTTTTGCTCAGATGATGTATACCCCCCCCCCCCCGGTGATTTCCGCGTTAGAGCAAAAACAGTAACTTTATAATAGTTCTATAAATTCTAAATCAGCTATCATCGGAATTCTATCAAGTGCATATTAACAAGAAAAATACATTTGTATATTAACATGTTCAAAGATATTCTACAATACTTACATGTGACCAGCGGTGCTAAGTTTAAGTGTCTCCATTGCGTCTGTACACAAGTAATCCAATAGCCTTTATTTTAAATGGATAACACGAGATTCTAAAACTATTCTCACCGCTAGAACATACAATATGACTAACGAACAGAATTGTTCAAAGTATTGAGCAAAATAATACACCGCAAAAATATTCTAATACTGACTCAGTAAAACTCACATCAAATCACCAGGGCGATCAAAACACAGCTGCCTGTCTGAAAATGGCGCAAACATTTTTCCAAACAAGTCCAAAGGCGTAAAAACAATTTCGACATACGAGTATATTACTTTCCAGGCATGAAATAGCAAGCTATCTATTTTGTCTCCGACATCTGAGTTGTTATTCTAAATAAGCTTTTAATTAAAAAATGTAACAGTGCGATTTAATAAGCACTATCAAAAAGCGATGTTTATCATAACTTGAAGGCTAATCAGGATACTAACAAAGTACAGCACAGCGGCAACCCTAGAAATGGAAAAATTCTGTTTTCGTTACTTCCTTTCGTGATATTTCTGTTTTTGGAAGGAAAAAATAAGTTTTGAAGCATTACGGAAATATTCTGTTAAAATCAGTCAGAAAACTACCTGAACTTTCAGGGTTTTTTTAACAGTGTAGCACAGAAAACTTCCACCGTTCCCAAGTGGAACGACAGCCCTGCGTGGTCTCTGGCGTTATTAACAATTGTCTCCCCCCCCCCTTTTTTTTTTGGCCATGGCTTGCCACTTTTTCACTTTTATGGTAGAAAAATCCTTATCAAGGCAAGCAACCCATCTGAGGCTGGTCAACCCCATGGTTCTAACTCCTGTAGGTTTGGGCAAAAAAAAAAAAGCTTTTTTTGTTGATTGTTCTTTATTTAATCCTATAACGTGGCCTGCCCATTTGAATCTTTGAATTTGATCACATCAGGCTCTTTAAAAGCATGATACAGCCCTAAATTAGAGCGCCTGTGCCAAATACCACCAACCTCCTTTTCTTCGAAGATGACCCTTAAAATGCGGGGTTTAAAGACACCAAGACATTTTCATTGTTTTGTGTCAATGTCCAGGTTTCTGAGGGGTATGTGAGTACAGGTCTGATAAGAGATTTATAGATTAAAAGTTTAGTTTTCCTTTTAGGTAAATTTGATTTTAAGTACTTTTTCAATCAGTAGAAGCATCTAATGGCAGCACCAATTCTCCTTTGTATTTCAGAAATATCTTGGTAGCCCTGCGTGGTCTCCATGGCCTTATTAACATTTTTCTTCCCCACCTCTCTCTTTTTGGCCATGGTTTGCCACTTTTTCACTTTTATGGTAGAAAAATCCTTATTAAGGCAATCAACCCATCTGAGGTTATGTCGACCCCTTATTCTAACTCCTGTAGGTTTGGGCAATTTTTTTTTTTTTTTTTTGATCGTTCTCTATTTAATCTTATAACGTGGCCTGCCCATTTGAATCTTTGAATCTGACCACATCAGGCTCTTTAAAAGCATGATACAGCTCTAAATTAGAGCGCCTGTGCCAAATACCACCAACCTCCTTTCCTCCAAAGATGACCCTTAAAATGCGGAGTCTAAAGACACCAAGACATTTTCATTGTTTTGTGTCAATGTCCAGGTTTCTGAGGGGTATGTGAGTACAGGTCTGATAAGAGATTTATAGATTAAAAGTTTAGTTTTCCTTTTAGGTAAATTTGATTTTAAGTACTTTTTCAATCAGTAGAAGCATCTAATGGCAGCACCAATTCTCCTTTGTATTTCAGAAATATCTTGGTAGCCCTGCGTGGTCTCCATGGCCTTATTAACAATTTTCTTAACCACCTCTCTTTGGCCATGGTTTGCCACTTTTTCACTTTTATGGTAGAAAAATCCTTATTAAGGCAATCAACCCATCTGAGGTTATGTCGACCCCTTATTCTAACTCCTGTAGGTTTGGGCAATTTTTTTTTTTTTTTTTTTTTTTTTTTTTTTTTTTTTGATCGTTCTCTATTTAATCTTATAACGTGGCCTGCCCATTTGAATCTTTGAATCTGACCACATCAGGCTCTTTAAAAGCATGATACAGCTCTAAATTAGAGCGCCTGTGCCAAATACCACCAACCTCCATTCCTCCGAAGATGGCCCTTAAAATGCTGAGTCTACAGACACCAAGACATTTTCATTGTTTTGTGTCAATGTCCAGGTTTCTGGAGAGTATGTGAGTACAGGGGTCTGATAAGAGATTTATAGATTAAATTTTAGTTTTCCTTTTAAGTAAATTTGATTTTAAGTACTTTTTCAATCCGTAGAAGCATCTAATGGCAGCAGCGATTTTCCTTTGTATTTCAAAAATAATGTTGACTTCAGAGCCAAGATAGATAAAACTATCAACTTTTCCAAATTTATAGGTACCAATTTGCAGGCGGGTAGCAGCGTCTGTTACCCTAGAGCATTTCATGCATTTAGTCTTCTTCTAGTTGACACAGGGATCGGAGTGGTGATTTCAAAAATTTTAGGACACAATTTCGATGAAATTTTAGGACAACAAATATCAATTTTTTTTTAATAACTTGAATGTAATTTATAAGCTTGATTTTTGGAGTGGATGACAAAACGTTTCAAATTCAATCTTGAAAACAACAATTAAATGCATTCAATCGTTTATTCTTTAACACAGTAACACATTATGAAGTAAAAATATATACCACATACCAGTAGGATAAATGTATGTCCAATTGCTTCTTTACTAACTTTGTTGTTATTTCATCAAAGTGAATATCAAATAATGAGGATAAAACCTCCTTAATAAGGAGGGGTGCAAGTCCCAAACTTGTTATGTATCTACTAAGGGGGTACGGGACACATTTTGAAAAAAAAAAAAATTAATAAATACTTTAGAGTTTTTAAATTTTTTGCCCTGATTTACCATCTATTTAATAAAGAAAATTATAACATAAATATTTAAAAAAAAAATTTTAATTTCAATTAAATTTGTTTTTTTAACAAAAAATGGGGTTGCTTTAAATTGCTATAACTCAAAATACTCTTGGTCAATTTTCAATTTTTTTTCAAAAAATTATGCACAAAGATCTAAATTTTAATTTTTATTCGGCGATTTTAAAAGTATTAATTCAATAAAAAATAAAAAATATTTGAAAAAAAATTTTCAAGATACTTTTTTTAAAAAAAATCATATTTTTTGCAGTAAACATTTTTTTTAAAAAAATTCGTCAAAGAAAAGTTAAAGTAAACTGTTTGAAAAAGATATGCTCCAAATTTCATTACTTTATCTGTATCAGTTCCTGACTTATAAGAGTTTGAATGCAAGAAATCGAGAAAAATTGCATCATGGTGAAAAACGCGTTTAAAGTTTTAAAGTTAAATACACATTAGTTAGGTGCATGCAACAAAAATAATTGTATCTTTCGTTCTAATTAAGATAGAAACAATATTCAAACGTCCTTTTAAATAGAAGAAAACGGAGTAATTTTTCAAATGATAAAAAATATTTGCAAAATTTGACGAGTTTTGTGTCTTGGACCCCTTTAACTTTTTATAATTTGATACTTTTTGCAATCTCGGTACAGTGCCCGCCACTAATAAAATCACTGGATTATAAAATCAGAAGCTTTATAGAATCAAATCTGGAAGAACAGAATCATTTCTATGTCAAAACATGTTAGGTTTATCCTTTAATAAAATCATCTTCGCCGTTTTATAAAATCAAACTTTTGGAGAGCATATGTTAATTCTTTTCTGAATAGAACCAAGATTTTATTATTTTTTTTTTTCCAAGGATTTTAAACATTGCAGTACTAATAAAATAACAAACTCCACATATAAACAAAGCGAAAAAAAGGTGAAGGTTGTACGTTTTTTTTTCTTGGGGGAGTTGAATGAAAAAAAAAGAAGAAGAATGAAGCAGACTTAAGATAATTGTTTCAGAGCCATATATTTAGTTGGTGCTGCCAGTTTCCACTTCGCAGAACTGTTCGACATGCATGCCTGCTCACTGACCACTGAGTCAATCAGTTCGTGCTCATTCAGCTATCTACAGGGGTTGACAGTTCATTTTTACAATTGAGTTAAAATTGTTAGCTAGCAAGTCGTGACGACTTGAGTGTGAAAGATTAATTCGAAATTTTGAATAAGTATGACAAGCTTCCTAAATGTAGTTAGTGTGATGCTGCAATTAAATTAGGGATTTATCAATATTTACTTTAAAATTCTCTTATTCAAACAAACAATAAGTCAATACATGAAATACAATCCTTAAGAGGTTTTCCATCTCCAGCTCAGTCACTTTCCTATGCCGGGCTGATGAGTGCTAATAAGCACGAAACTGCAGTCCTCGGCAGGAAATGACTGAGTTGGCGGTGTATTTCATGTATTTCTGCTTTAGCCCTCGCTATTGGGCGGTAATTTACTGAATAATAAGTCAATATTTTAAGACCCCCTTCTGAAAATTAAAAAATTTACCTTATGTAAGTTAAAATGTCAACTGTATTTTGCAACTGAACTAAAATCATACAATACAACTAGACTAAAAATAAAATACAACTAATCGAAATTTATTTCTTTTTTAGAGTATTTATACTTAAAAACATTTTATTTTTTTTAGTGCATGAGTGGCGGTTTATAAATTCAGCCGCTTTATAAAATCAAATGTCCTCAGAACGAATGTGATTTTAATAAGCGGCGGGCACTGTATCATCGGAAATGTCCCTGTAAATTACAGATAAATTACTGTGGTTAAATTTGTTGGAAATATTACAAAATTGTATTCTTGTAGAATGGAATGAGCCCAGGCTTCCAGTGGTAGTTGATGTGAGAGGAGAAGGAGCAAAAGGTTGAGAGCATGGAACGATGCATCAGCAAGTTTCGGAAGTGGCCGACAATTTAGGATCAGTTTAACAAAAGGCGTTCCGTAAAAAAAACGAGCTGATGTGTGCATCACATGACTTCCTTTTACTCCAATTTAATGTCATTTCCCCATTATTGGCAATTTTAATGCGATTCAATAGTTCACTCTCTAAATATCACCAACAGTGGACAAATTAAAGCCAGATTTAGAAAAAGAAAAGAAAAATTAATTTGAATTTTGACGTCTTGAATTCAAATTATGTTTTTCGCAATCACGAGTGTGTGTATGTGGGCGTGTGTGTTTGTGTGTGGAGGGTATGCGCGTTTGTGTGTAGGGGGTATGTGTGTGTAGGCATGTGTGTTTGTGTCTGTGTGCAGGCATGAATGTTTGGGTAGTTGTGTGTATGTGTGTCTATGTGTAGGTGTCTGTATGTATGCGTGTGTATGTGTGTGTAGGCATGTGTGTTTGTGTCTGTGTGCTGGTATAAGTGTGTGGGTAGTGTGTTATGAATGTGTGTGTGAGGGGGGTATTTGTGTGTAGGCATATGTGTTTGTGTCTGTGTGCAGGCATGAATGTGTGGGTAGTTGTGTGTATGTGTAGGTGTCTGTATGTATGCGTGTGTTTTTGTGTATGTGTGTGTATGTGTGTGTGCGTGTATGTATGCGCGTGTGTGTAGGACATGGATGCAACCTGGAGGCGGCTTTCGCTATAAGTGCAGCATTATGAGGAGCCGGTCGACGGTGATGGTGCGGAGGGTAGCGGTGGGAAAATAAAATGATAGGAATGCCAAAAACAGTCAAGTGAAAGCAATAAGCAATCGTGATTGCTCAAAAAAAAATCGCTAACTTTGTCGCCAACTTGGCAACAAAACTTGGCGAAAAAAACACTGGCGATATATCGCCAAGTGTCCGCCAAATTATAACACCACTCGAGTTTACATCGAAATTAACAATGATTTCCCCCCAAAAAGGGGCAAAAGACCCCCGTAGAAACACCCGAATGCAACCAAAAGAGAAGGTGCACAACTAGACCTCACTAGGAATCAACGTACCAAATTTCAACTTTCTAGGACATACCGTTCTTGAGTTATGCGAGATACATACACACATACATACGTACATACAGACGTCACGAGAAATCTCGTTGTAATTAACTCGGGAATCGTGAAAATGGATATTTCGCGTGTCTATACATTCTTAGGCGCTTATCCGCGTGTGGTCGGGTTGAAAAAAAAACTCAAAATTCATTCGGGGGTGAGAAAAATGGAAATGAAAGCCGATTTTTGAGTGAAATTGTTTTCCCGAATACAATACTTCCTTTTTTGTAAAAGGAAGTAATAATTCAGCCTCCAAAACTAAGGAAAAGATGACTGCTCGCTGTAGGCAATTTCCAAGACAATTACTAAGTACGTACACACATTTTCAATTTTTTTTAAAGTTTTCCTTAAAAGAAATATAGGCTGGGCGACTAAAAACTTCTTTCAAAATGCATTTTTCCTGCAAATAAATAGTTTTTCGTATGAACACACGTCTTTCCTTGACTCTAGTTAGTTCTGCAATGATTTTTGAATAAGGAATTCCCCCTTTGGGGAAAAGTAACCTAAATGCAAGAGTAACATTGGCCCAAATGAATACATTGGGTCGTTTCCGAAATTTTAAAAGTACAGTCGAACCTCCATATATCGAACTTCCACATATCGAAATTTTCTATATATCGAAATCCCAACAAATTTCTATGTTCATTACATAGAAAAATTGTTTCTATATATCGAAAAAAATCTCTATGTATCCAAATTTTTTTCGAGACATTAGTAGATTTTTTTTTTTCCACTTTAGACTGTCTCATGAAAAATGAAAGTTAGGGGAGAAAATAATGTTTACTAAAGGTTGCTACGAAACTCATAAGGAATCTGAGGTTGAGGGGTGTGTAGATAGGTCGTTGTTCTGTTCTGGATTCTTAAATTCCCTCAAGTTTATTTCAAATCTTAGCTGTAACCAGTAACACTGTGAAATCAGTTTCAAACTATGCCCTTTGTCTGTTGATTATCATTTCTTGTCCTTTTAGGTGCCTTTTAGCTTCAGTGAAAATCATTCAAGTTAAGAATAGATTGATTTTTTACTTTTCTCTCGATTATACAGTGAAACCTGTGTAAGTTGACCGCTTGCGGTGCAATACTTTGGTGGTCAACTTAGACAGGTGGTCAACTTATAAAGGGGGTAATGATGATGATGATGATTATTTTTTTTTTTTTGTAAGTCTTGCACCATGCATTCATTTTTTGCCTAATTGACACTTACTCTTTCTGTTCAACTCACTTTCATTGTTTAGCATTACTTTGAATCAATAATATAAAATGTTATTCGAATAGTTTTAGAGATTATTTTCCCAGAATGATGTATAGTATGTTATAAAAATTTAAAATTTCAGTAAATTGATCAAAAAAAAAGTCTTATTGTTTATGAAAAGTTACTCATTTTATATTAATAGTTCATAAATATTTATAGTTAATCAAAAAATAAAATTTTTTTCGTTTAACAACAAAAGAAAAACAAGTTTGGAGAATAAAAGGGTTCTTAGTAGTTTTCCCATGAGGTTAAACTCAAAAGGAGGTTTAGTTATGCTGCTGTTTCATTAGTTGGTAAAATGCTGGTCTGGCATCAAAAATATTCTTGGAAAGCTATAAAAAAAATAATAAAAATAATAATTTGTTGAATAAAATTTTTAAAAATAAACCAAGTGGTCAACTTACAAAGGGTTTTTTACAATACTCCAAACCAAACTTGGGGTTCATTAGTGGTCAAGATAGGCAGGTGGTCAAGATAGAGAGGTGCTCAAGTTACAGAGGTTTTCTTTCATTATATAAGATTGAAATAATTCCGTTCCTGACAAAAGCGGTCAACATAGACGGGTGGTCAACTTACAAAGGTGGTCAACTTTACAGGTTTTACTGTATTGTCAAAACGAAAATCCCCTAATGTTGCGGATCAAGTTGAATTACCAAAAGAATGAAGATGTATGAAGGCGCAAAAATATGTAATTTCTGTTATCTTTTTAATTATTAACTTTCATTTAATCCGATGCTCGTATAAATTAGAAATTGGGTTTCATACACGAAAATTAGCTTTAATTTTAATGTTTTAGGAAATTTTTAGGAAAAAATAAGATCGTTTCTATTTATCGAAATTTCTATATATCGATTTTTTTTCCAGCAATTTTCGATATATAGAGGTCCAACTGTATTTTTTTCTGAAAGAGCAAACTTGAAAACATAGGATCGGACCATTTTTTAAATAATTTATTTCAGTTTAATATTTAAAAAAAATTACTTAAATCGGCGCGATTTCATTGTTTACACTTCTGTCGTGTGACATCACAAATGATGGAATGCCATTCACGTTGCCATTCGCAGAACAAAATATTTAATTATTATCTTTACTCACGTGTATTGGCAACGATAGGGTTGATAGCAAGCGTAGAGCGCCATTTTAATTCGCTGCTTGATTATCATAACGTGAAAACGTAGTAGAAAGATGCGCCAAATTGCATCATTTGTGACGTCATAAAGACCACGCCTTGTTTGAAAAATTGAACATTTTAAAAATTAATTTTAAAAAAAACTGTTGGGAAAATGAAAGTATTTTCTGGGTCCATGTATTTATTTTTTTTTTTTATTTTTTTTTTTTTTTTTTTGCTCATTCTATCCATTTCAATGACTAAAAGTAGTACTTTTGACTGAAGGAAACCACTCCATTAAAGAGGTTAATAGTTCTTGGAAACGAAATGATCACTGTTCAATATTTAAACTAAGAAAACTCTAGATGCGTTAAAAAAAAAGTTTCCACAACTTGGAAATATGAATAGTTACAAAATTATTGAGAAAAGATGAGAAAAGTTCCAAAATGTTGGCCAAAGTAGCCTGTGTTTCTATGACATGCAGGGCCGCAGAGAGCCAAGACGGGCCCCTTGTCAGTTATGTCACCGGGCCCCTCCCGCCCCCCAAAAAAAGAAGAAAAAAGAAAGAAAAGGAGGAAAAGAAGAAAAAAAGGGGGGGGGGGGAAATCAAAACTGCTAACTGGAAAACAATTAACTCTATTTTAGGTGACACAGCAGTAAGTAACAAAAGAGTCAATGTTACTTAATATTTACGTTTTCTCTTATTCGTGGAGGATGTTTTTTTTTCTTTTCTTTCTTCCTTTTTTTGGCGTGCTATCATTTTATTTTCCCACCGCCACCCTCCGCACCATCACCGTCGACCGGCTCCTCACGATGCTGCTCCTAGAGCGAAAGCCATCTGCGGGTTGCATCCATGTCCTACACACACGTACCTACACAACTACACACGCACACACACACAAACACATACACACACATACACAAACATATACACACACATACAAACGAATATACACGCACATACATACAACTACCCACACATTCATTCCTGCACACAGACACAAACACATATGACTACACGCACATACACATATCCCGCCCCCACGCGCACAAACACTCATACACACAACTACCAACATTCATGCCTGCACACAAACACACATGCCCACATACACATACCCTCTACACACAAACACACATACCTCCCTCCCAAACACAAACACACACGCCTACATAGACACACACTCGTGATTGCGAAAAGATGTCAAAATTCAAATTATTTTTTTTTTCTTTTTTTTTTCGCGTCAGCGTCGCAGCCCCCTCCAAGGCTTGGGCCCCTAGTTTCCGACTAGGCTGCCATGGTCTCTCGCCGGGCCTAACAACATAGTTAATTGCGTTAAACATAACTACGCATGTCGTATAAAATCAAAGACCCTTATTAAAACCATACTTTACTCTTCAGAATTCACCGCACGTGACTTTATTGGTTAGAGAAACCCTTAAAGACAGCTCCGTATTTTTTTTTTTTTTTTTGAGCAATCACGATTGCTTATTGTTCTCACTTGACTGTTTTGAATTCCCATCATTTTATTTTCCCACCAGCACCCTCCGCACCATCACCGTCGACCGGCTCCTCCCGATGCTGTTCCTCTAGCGAAAGCCGTCTCCAGGCTGCGTCCATATCCTACACTTACACGCATACATACACGCACCTACACACACGCATACATACGCTTACACACATACACACACATACAGACACCTACAAATACACACACACCTACACACAACTACCCACACACTCATGCCTGCACACAGACACATACACATTCCCCCCACCCATACACAAACACTCATACACACAACTACCCACACACTCATACCTGCACGCAGACACAAACACACATGGCCTACACACTCATACACATACCCCCTACACACAAACACACATACCCCCACACACAAACACACATAACAACCCCACACACATAAACACACACGCCTGACATACACACACACTCGTGATTGCGAAAAACATAGTTTGAATTCAAGATGACAAAATTCAAATTAATTTTTTTTTTTTTTTTTTTTTTTTTATTTTTATTTTTTTTTTTTTTTTTTTTTTTTTTTTTTTTTTTTTTTTTGTTTGAGCAAGAGCAGGAGCCATGCGATCCTTGATCCAGCACCTCCGAAAGCATTGATTAGTCATGGAAGTTCGGAGGACTTAATGACAGCGGCAAACTTGACATGCACCAGTCACCATTAACGTACACGCAGGTGGGTCTGCGAGCGACCACAATCGAACCAGCAACCCTCCGGCCACGAGTCCGGCGCCCTTTCGATCGAGCAACCATTAGTAAGATACTAAGTCAATACTTATTACACCAGAAAAACTACTTTCGTTTTTCGATTTCGGATAACAAATATTAAGAATTTTGTCGAAGCTGAAAATCCAATCAAAACGTGACGAATATAAATTCCCGGCTTCGAGATCCTTATGTACTCTTTCCAAGGTCTCTCCATGGAATGCCATCTTGTCCGAAGCGGACTCGAATCTGTCATTCCGTGCCCTCGAGTCACGCACCGCGGCGTCCGTTTCTCTTTCTTCGTCGCCATGGCAACGCGGAGCAAGAAGGAGCTCTATGTGGGTCGTTTTGGAGGAATCTCGGTATTGCGATATCTATCAGCATGGAGGGAGATTTCAAAATACCGGCACATGCTCTGACGTTCGTCGCCCAGAAATTGTAAGTTATTTATTTTATTTATTTATTATTATTGAGCAATCACGATTGCTTATTGTTCTCACTTGACAGTTTTGAATTCCTATCATTTTATTTTCCCACCAGTACCCTCAGCAGCATCACCGTTGACCGGCTCCTCACGATGCTGCTCCTATAGCGAAAGCCGTCTCCAGGTTGCATCCATGTCCTACACACACGCGCATACATACACAACTACACACACAAACGCACACACACACAAACACATACACACGCACACACACACACACAAACATATACACACACATACACCTACGCACACATACACACAAAATTACATACAGACACCTACACACACATACACACAATTACATACAGACACCTACACATGCACACCCACACAAACACATACACATACACACATACATACAAACTGCGCACACATTCATGCCTGCACACAGACACATATGCCTACACACACATTCATACACACAACTACCCACACACTTATGCCAGCACACAGACACAAACACACATGCCTTCACACACATACACATACCCTCCACACACAAACACACACGCCTACATACACACACTCGTGATTGCGAAACACATGATTTTAATTCAAAATATCAAAATTTAAATTAATTTTTTTTATTTATTTATTTTTTTTTTTTTCAGTTTCACGAGTCATGCTGTTGGTATTAATCAGAGGGTGTCCCCCCCCCCTCGCATCTCATCCATTTACTAAGGAGCACTCATACACCAAGACCAAAACTTCTCAAATGAGATCAAAAACCCTCTAAGATTTGCCCCCCTCCCCCCCAAAAAAATTTCAGCAATGCAGTCCATGTCATGACTCCCCCTCCCCCCGTTCCGCCACTAATATTGGCACCCTTATATCAATACTATATGGTTTGCTTGTGTGTTACTACTGAGAAAATACTGAACCAGACGAAACAATACCAATTAGAATGTTTGAGCTATTTGGTAATTCAATCTGGAGATCGTATGACAATGTCCAGAATAAAAAATAATTTTTTAACTACTATTATTATGATTATTGCTCTTATTATTAATTTTTTTAAAAAAATAACTAGAAACCCCCAGCACCCCTCTATTTTTTGAGCAATCACGATTGCTTATTGCTTTCATTTGACTGTTTTTGGCGTGCTATCATTTTATTTTCCCACCAGCACCCTCCGCAGCATCACCGTCGACCGGCTCCTCACGATGCTGCTCCTCTAGCGAAAGCCGTCTCCAGGTTGCATTCATGTCCTACACACATGCGCATATATACACAACTACACACACACACACAAGCACATACACACACGCATACATACAAACACCCACACATACATACAACTACCCACACATTCATGCCTGCACACAGACACAAACACATATGCCTACACACACATACACATAAACCCCCACACACACACACATTCATACACACAACTACCCACACACTTATGCCAGCGCACAGACACAAACACACATGCCCTTCACACACATACACATAACCCCTACACACAAACACATACCCCCACACACATACCCACACTCGTGATTGCGAAAAACATAATTTGAATTCAAGATGTCAAAATTCAAATTAATTTTTATTAATTTTTTTTTTTTTTTGAGTAATCACGATTGCTTATTGTTCTCATTTGACTGTTTTGAATTCCTATCATTTTATTTTCCCGCCAGAACCACCGTTGCGTCGACCGGCCTCACGATGCTGCTCCTCTTGCGAAAACCGTCTCTAGGTTGCGTCCATATCCTACACACACACGCGCCTACACACACATGCTTGCGCACAGACACAAACACACACTCCTACACATACACACACTCATGCCTGCACACAGACACAAACACATATGCCTACATACACACACACAAACGAACGCCTACAGACACACGCGCGTACACACACAGCACTGCATACACAACACGCACACACATGCATACAAACACACACACACGCGCCTACACAAACACACAAAACACACACACATGCGCCTAAACAAACACACACGCGCATTCATACACACACGCTCGTGATTGCGGAAAACATAATTTGAATTCAAGATGCCAAAAAACTCAAATTAATTAATTAATTATTTTTATTTTTTATTTATTTATTTATTTATTTTTATTTTTATTTTATTTATTTATTTTTATTTATTTTTTTTTTTTTGCGTAACCTAACTTGATATGTTTCAGGTAATCTGTTTTCGCAAACTGCTAGCAAATGTGTATAATCCATTAGCACTATTAACAAACGGATCCTTTTTAGCTTTTACACATTTTTTGACAGACTATTATTATTTTTAGCATGAGTTTAAATCTATCTGTGATCGTTTTTATTTATTTATTTATTTATTATTATTATTATTATTTATTTTGACTATTGTTTGCACTTATATTGTTTTTTTTACGTTCTTTTTCGGATTATCTGCGAATATCCACGCCACCCCACTTATAATTGGGGTTCACTGTGTGACATTGTGTTGTCTTTCCAGAAAGTCGTTCATCGAAGACAAAGAGATGGTCTTCAAGTTCTATCCTTGGCAGATGGATTCTACGCTGGGGAAGATTAGAGATGTAAGTTTATCGAGGTTTTTCAAACAATATCTTTAGATATTCAGTAAATTACCGCCCCAATTAGCCAGGGCTAAAGCAGAAATACGTGAAATACACCGCCAGCTCAGTCATTTCCAGCCGAGGACTGCAGTTTCGTGCTTATTAGCACTCCTCAGCCCGGCATAGGAAAGTGACTGAGCTGAAGATGGAAAACCTCTTAAGGAAGCCAAGAGTGCCAAACAAACGGGTAGCTAATATGGAATTAGCAGACCAGACGAGTGACCGAAGCAATGGTTCGGTTCAACTCGAAGATTGAACGCAAGGCAAGGTATATTCAGCTGTTTCGCACTCTTGGCTTCCTTAAGAGGTTTTCCATCTCCAGCTCAGTCACTTTCCTATGCCGGGTTGATGAGTGCTAATAAGCACGAAACTGCAGTCCTCGGCTGGAAATGACTGAGCTGGCGGTGTATTTCACGAATATCTTTAGATATTTGATCACAATCTTTTAACAGATCTATCTCAAAAAACTTTATTGTATGTAAGTGTAGAATTTTTTTCGGCTCAATAAAGGTTAATCTTTAATTATTTTTTAAAAGGATAGGGAAAAGGGGGAAGAAACTGAGAAAACTGTAGGCGCTCCCAAGAGCAGATCCAGCTCTTGGTTATGGAGAAGGTCAGGGCCGGATTTGGAAGTGTGGGGGCCCCGGGGCAACGAAGGAGTGAAGGCCCCAAATCAGGATTCGAAAAGATCATCCTATTTTCGAAAATATCCGATACTTTGATATATATCCGAATATTCTGATAGATGTAAAGGGTGTCCCAAAATTAACGCAAGATTTGAATTTGCCACCATTTTTTCCATAAATTGTTGGCAGCCATGAAAAAAGAACAATTTGACAGTTGAGTGTTTAGGGTTCGTAAAAATGGGGTGTTATTGTACCATACAGCTAGAGAGAGTGAAACATTTCAATGACTGCATGAGGCATTTCCTGGTCATTTCGGTCATCAGAATTGGCACCCTAGATCGTGTGATTTAGCATTATTAAATTTCTTCTTATGGGGTTATTTGAATTCAAAGGTCTATGTCAACAACCACCCGTGCATTACCGTGTTGCGATACCAATAACAGTATCTGCTTGGCCAGCCTCAACTTTCATTATTTTTGAAACAATTGTTCAGTAATGAAAGCGCGTTATTGTATCGTATAACGCTCCATTTTTTTAAACCCTAACCTCTCAGCTATCAATTGTTTTTTTTTTTTTTTCAGAGATGCCAACACTATTTTGCACAAATGGCAACAGAATCAAATCTTGCGTTAATTTTGAGACACCCTTTATATATCCGATATTTTCGATTTTTTGAACCGTAAAATTTAGGATATTTTGTAAAAATTTTATTGTGGGGGCCCCTTTGTTGTGGAGCTCCAGGGGCAGTAGCCCCGCCTGCCGTCCCCTAAATCCGGCCCTGGGGAAGGTAGGGAAGTCAAGACTCCTCTCTGGATCCACGCCTGGGTGTATGGCATTGTTGTGCGTGGAGATTAAATCAAATGAAGTTTCCGCACCAATAACTAATTTAATTATTTTCCCTTTAAGTTGCAGAGTGTAATTGGAATCATGTGCAGAAAACAATGCTTGTAGTTGAAATTATCTTGTTTCATTTTCTCCATGGTGATAATATACAGTAAAATCCCTCTAATGCGGACACTAACGGGACAAATTTTTTTATCCGCAATAGAGAGGTGTCCGCAGGACAGGGGTTTAATAATGTTATTTGCATTGGAAATGGGGAATTAAAAATTGTCCGCATAAGAGGGGTGTCCGTTAGGAGGGGTTTTACTGTACAATGATTTTCTCGGTGAGTCATTTGCATATGAAATATGAAAATGGAAAATAAGTTCTCTCTCAGCATTTATAATTTAGTACACTTGCGAAACCATTATTAATAAATCTCTAGTATGACTCATAAAGAGTCATTTATCTAATCGAGGTACAATTGATTTGAACGTTAGGTTTTTGCTGATAAAGTCTACAGTTTTAAATTGCCTAATCGAGAGCATGACGGCAAACAGCCGACTCGGCTGACCAAGAAACTAAAATACGGCGCCTTAAAAGAGAGAGCTTCTGAGTTACCAAAACATTATATACCAGTGGAACCCGCTGGTTTTGCCCGTAATAGAAAAATTAAAAGGTCTTTTGGTTCGCCTGAAAATTTACAAATTATGTATGGTGAATGTTCTCGCCAAATGGCTTGTACCCATGTTACGGTTCCACGTTATGATAATTTCGTATCTCGCCAATCGGCTTGTGCCCATGTTACGGTTCCATGTTATGATAATTTCGTAATTTACTCGTCCATCTTATAATATTTTTGTTCTTAAAATTGGAATAGAAAAAGAACTAGATCGAATTTTCGAAACATCGCTTCAAAGTGCACACCCCCATGCTACAAACTAGCTTTGTGCCAAATTTCATGAAAATCGGCCGAACGGTCTAGGTGCTATGCGCGTCACAGAGATCCAGACATCCTACAGACATCCTCCGGACAGAGAGACTTTCAGTTTCATTATTAGTAAAAATCAGTTTTATTATTAGTAAAAATAGTCAACCAGAGTCATTTACATGGATTTCAATACATGCATTTGAAATGCGCATTTCCCGATGTTAGGGCGGCGGCCAATCAAAGGAAAAAGGAACTCTGTCATTTCATGACGTAATGCACGAATACAAGGTTACAATCATTGAGAAGGAATGGTTACAATCCTTGAATTAGCATTTGTGACTTTGCAAGATAAAAGGAAACCGGGACTTTATTAAAGCCAAATATTATATCAAAATAAACATAAAGAATTGATAATATCGTTTGGAATTTCCAACAGGCATGATATGCAAAAAATTGTATTTTCCAGTCATGTTGCAGTCTTTTTTTCTGTTCAGTTTTCAAATTGGATGGATTTTTAATTCCTCGTCATTGCAGAATGTTCATGGCGGCATTCCAGAGAGGGCTTTCCACTATTTGTGTGAAACGGGGACGGCGAAGAACATTCTCAAGCTTTCTGATCAGGTGACGAATCACGCTTTTCCATTTTCAGACAGATCTATCTTTACCAGGTTGAAACTCTTGCAAAGAATGACGAAACTATACTGCGTTCAAGAGAAGCAAAGAAATGCGCCATTTGGCGACGTCGATGCGCGTTGTTTGGCTTGCGGACAAAGAAAAGCCCCCGCCGAAATGTCTGCGCCTGTCTATTGCTATAGGAACGAGGCGTGTCTTATTTATCCCAGGGGAGCTTAATGTTGGAAACCCACGTACGACTGCGCAAAGACGAGAAAAATGGTGAAATGGCGCCAAAAAAAAAAAAAAAAAAATTGAATTTTGACATTTGGAATTCAAATTATGTTTTTCGCACTCGCGAGTTTTTGTATGTAGGCGTGTGTGTTTGCGTGTGGGGGGTATGTGTGTTTGTGTGTAGAGGGTATGTGTTAGTGTCTGTGGTGTGCAGGCATAAGTGTGTGGGTTGTTGTGTGTATGAGTGTTTGTGTGTGGTGGGGAATGTGTATGTGTGTGTAGGCATATGTGTATGTGTGTGTAGGCATATGTGTTTGTGTCTGTGTGCAGGCATGAGTGTGATGGGTGTGTGGGTAGTTGTGTGTAGGTGTATGGGTAGGTGTCTGTATGTATGTGTAGGTGTCTGTATGTATGTGTAGGCGTCTGTATGTATGTGTAGGTGTCTGTATGTATGCGTGTGTGTGTATGTATGTGTTTGAGTGTGTGTATATGTTTGTGTATGTATTTGTGTGTGTGTGTGCGTGCGTGCGTGTGTAGTTGTGTATGTATGCGCGTGTGTGTAGGACATGGATGCAACCTGGAGACGGCTTTCGCTATCGGAGCAGCATCGTGGGAGCCGGTCGAAGGTGATGCTGCAGAGGGTGCTGGCGAGAAAATAAAATGATAACACATCAAAACAGTCAAATGAAAGCAATAAGCAATCGTGATTCCTCAAAAAAAAAAAAAAAAAATCCTCTTGCTAACCCTTGCGGAAAATGAACGAAGTCCGTTTCTATAGCAGTAGATGGGTTCTGATTTTACGGCGGGAGTTTTTCTCGTGAAGGACACACAGTACACATACAGTCTAGAAAAAAATCTCCAAAAAATGGCGTGTTGGCAATCCTTCTGGCAACCTGTTTATTTTTCTCTGGTCTATCTTCTCTGTGAACGCAGTATAAAGGTTCAATTTTTGGAAATAGGGTGCCTTTAACTATTACGATCCGAAGTTTAATTTTTAAGAGAGGGAGCTAGCGTTACAGTTTCAATGTTGATGAACGGGAAAAAGAACTGATTTAGTTCTGGATAAACTTCTTATTGTTATTCATTTTGTGCACTTATGTTTTAGCAATCATCTTTTTTTATTGCAACCTGCATTATTTTTCATTTAATTACCTTCGAACAAAGGTAAATATTTGACTTTTGACCTAGCTTTGACTTATAATTTTGTTTTATGCTATTGTTTTTTTTTCTTTATTTATTTTATTTATTTCTTTGAATAATCAAGAAGATCGATTATTGATCTCACTTCGACCTCAGATGGCTTAAAGAGTCAACTATTGTCTTAGTGAACGGTCCAACAAATCACATGACAGAAAATTTAATATATATATATATATATATATATATATATATCTTTTTTTTAACGCATAACCTCTTATTTTTTTCCTTTTATATCAAAACCGTTGTAAAAAAAGTTTCATGCAATTTGAAGCAGG
Organism: Uloborus diversus; assembly: GCF_026930045.1. NCBI lineage: Eukaryota > Metazoa > Arthropoda > Arachnida > Araneae > Uloboridae > Uloborus > Uloborus diversus. Next base: position 3,130,217 of record NC_072737.1, on the reverse strand, counting down.
GTAACCCGTACCGACTTGCGCCTAAAGGCCTAAACGTGTAAATAGCACGTGTATTCATAAGCAAGCGAACGCTGGCGCCGCGATACTTTGCGAAGCTCAAAACAGCTGTAAATAGTGCACAGAAAACAAATGAAAACAGAAAAACATATTTTGGGGGAAGGGGAGGGGGGACTTATCCGTAGCAATTTGCAAACCGTCAAACATGTCAGGACGAATACATTCCGGTCAGCGAGCGCAGTATAGTCCTTCCATAGGGAACGAAACATGGCAGTGGAATTGCAAAGTTTGAAAAAAGGAGATATTTTTAATAGGAGTCGTAAAACACCAAACTACGGGCTTGCAAACTTCCTTCAAACGGACAAGTTCTGTCTGTTTTGTTTTATAACATTCGAGAAGTAAAATTTAACCATCAGTGAAAGTGCAAATCTCGCTATTCGGGAATGCATCATTATTTGGGAAAAGGCACGCATTCCCACCAAATCGTTGCCAATTTGTGTGAATAAATTTAAAAACCTAAATCAAATTTTGAGAGACTTAAAAAAAAAAATGCAAAGAAACTGCAAGTAGTATTTAGGCAGCGCCGACAAGAATTCTAGAGTAATTTAAACAATTTATTCAATACTAGTGATACCCGCACGGCTTTGCCCGTAATAGAAAAATCAAAAGGTCTTTTGGTTCGCCTGTATATTTACAAATAATGTATGGTGAACTTTCTTGCCAGTTGGCTTGTGCCCATCTTACGGTTCCACGTTATGATCATTTCGTATCTCGCCAATTGGCCTGTGCCCATGTTACGGTTCCACGTCATGATAATTTCGTCATTTACTCGTCCATCTTATGATATTTTTTTTTCTTCAAATTGGAATAGAAAAAGAACCACATCGAATTTTCGAAAAATCGCTTCGAGGTGCGCACCCCCATGCTACATACTAACTTTGTGCCAAATTTCATGAAAATCGGCCGAACGGTTTAGGCGCTATGCGCGTCACAGACATCCTACAGATATCCTACAGACATCCTACAGACATCCTACAGACATCCTCCGGACAGAGAGACTTTCTGCTTTATTATTAGTAAAGAAGAAGATAAAGAAGATTGCACATGCTGATGCACTTCAGTTAATAAAAATAGAGGAAGATGGGATTTTCTTGCAACTCCAAAGAGAGCCCAGCCGAAGTGGTCACTTTAGGTGGAGTGGATAAAAAAACTGGCCGACAAAAAGGAAAGGGCTCGACTTTGAGCTGTCAAAGAAGAAAACAGGCGCATTAAATACGATTCCACTTTAACATCCTCCGAATTGTATGAGCATGTACAAGAAGATTCCTCTTCGAGCTCTAGTGAAAATATTAATTCAGAAAAGTTCCCTGAAACATATAAATCAGTACCTGGAACAAGTTTATCAGAACCTGGAACAAGTATATTAGAACCTGGAACAAATATATCAGAACCTGGAACAAGTAAATATGTAATGAGGAGCGATTTTATTACTCCAAAGTCAGTTGCTGCATTGGACAGGTGTCCAAGTATACGAGATTATGTGTTTATTCTTGACTAGCAGCGTTGCCCGGCTTTGCCCGGTCCACCTTGAAAATAAAAATTGTGTCAAGTGACGTATATTCAACAATCAGGCGTAAAAAATAACTAAAAAAAAATCATGATTTCCCTTCCAAACAATGACGACAGATATTAAAATACTTTTAAGAAATTAAATCCAGAAAGATGGATTTAAAATGCGTAACCATGGAAACACAAAATAAAATAAGTTTAAGGAATTAAAATGCGAAAGAAAATGGTTCACAATTTGAATGAAATTGAGATTTCTTAAACTTGATTTTAAAAGGTTTGTAACTTTCTTTCCTTTCGAGATAAAATCTTATTTTTTCGACCACAGGTCGAGTTAGATCTGGAGTAAAAAAGGTCGCTTTTTCCAATGGCGTCAAAAAGAAAGCTGTGGGACAATTCCTTCACTATTTATTGATTTATTTAATAAAGAAAATAGTGCCTAAATTTCAGCTAAGCCTAAAAAATTTCGAGCTAAAAACGCAAATAACTCGCGCTGTAATAAAGTTAGAGTATTGAAACAAATTGCTTAGAACGGAGAAAATTCTACCCTTTCTAACGATATGTAATATTAATATGTGCAAGTAATTTTTCACCCCCATATTCGAGAATTTATGCGAAAATTGGACGTAAATTGGAATAAAAAAAAGAACTATTCATCGAATTTTATTCGAATTGGTCCGCAAACCTTCTCAGGACTTAAAGGAACAAACTGAAAATTTCAGCGCAATCGGCCGGGTAGTTCTCGAGTTTTGCGAGTTCAAACACACAGACGCTTTTTGGAGACCATTTTATACTATGTAGAGAAGCTACTATTGACGCACTTGGGTGTAACATTGATGGATGTCCCATAGGTAAATCTTCAATTCTAAGAATTCGAACCGAAAAGCGGAAGGAAAGAAGAAAAATTGGTTTTCAGTACGAGGTACCACATGTAGTGAATTTACCTTGGGATATGAAACTGTTGCCTGCTTTGAGTGCTCAAAAATCAAAAGAAGGTCGCTTATCTATAGTTATTTTATATGGATGTGACGGAACAACTTATTGCTGAGTCTAAAGTGGATAATTCCACAGGAAAAGAACAAACAAAGGCTGTTTGAAAGGCAGTTGTATAGATTGGAATCACGAAGACCAAGTTAAAACTCTCTGTTGTGATACTATACAGCTTCCAGAGCAGGTCCTTTAAGTGGTTCTTGCGCTATTCTTGAGCAAAAATTTGATAGAGAAATGCTTTCCTTTGCTTGCCGCCGTCATATATATGAACTGATCTATCCCATTAAAATACAGTGCTATGGAGTTGTTCCGAAGTGTACCCTAACTTGGAAAAATTACTTGACTTTTACCGTCCTGAACTCACTAATATTACGGTCAAGGATGACTATCAAGAGTTGATAGAACTGCCTATCATATTTTTAGCGGGAGATACAGAAAATGAATTTAAAATAAGACCACCGGGAGTCATGCAACAAGCTCGATGGACGGCTCGAGCGAGTTACTCCCTAAAACTATTACTATTTAGTTCACAACTAAAATTAGATACGAAGGAAAATGAAGAATTGTTTGATGTCTGCTTGTTTGTAGTGACAATATACGTGAAACCATGGCTTCAATGCATTTTGGCAGTCAAAGCACCCAACAAAAATTTGTGCTTTTTGATAAAAGTGTACGAAAGTGTGGACCCAATTATCTCAAAAGCTGCTCTACAAAAATTCATCCAGCTTTTATTGTATAGTCAATAATATTTCATTCCTTGATGTGAAAAAGACTGTCTCAATGCTTAGAGCAGTAAACGATGCAGCTGAAAGAGCTGTAAAAATGATGCAGGACTTTCATGGTTTGCTAACAGCTGATGAGGAACAAAAACAATCTGTGTTACCTTGCGTTCAAGAGCAGCGGAAGCTCTATCCTGACTGCAAAAAGCAAACATTGAATCTTACTAATATTATATACTAGTGGCACCCGCACGGCTTCGCCCGTAATAGAAAAATTAAAGGTCTTTTGGTTCGCTTGTATATTTACAAATAATGTATGGTGAATTTTCTCGCCAATTCCACGTTATGATAATTTCGTAATTTATGATAGTTTTTTTTTTCTTAAAATTGGAATAAAAAAAGAACCACATCGAATTTTCGAAAAATCGCTTCGAGGTGCACACTCCCATGCTACATACTAACTTTGTGCCAAATTTCATTACGGCCGTACGGTTTAGGCGCTATGCGCGTCACAGACATCCAGACATCCTCCGGACAGAGAGACTTTCTGCTTTATTATTAGTAAAGATACGAAAGTTTGTCTGTATGGATGTATGGATGTATGGATGTTTGCTACTCTTTCACGCAAAAACTACTGAACGGATTTTGATGAAACTTTACAATAATATAGCTTATGCATCAGAATAACACATAGGGTAGTTTTCGTCCCGTTATGGGGGGCAAAACCCCCTTAGGGGGCAATAAAACACAATTTTTGTATAAATTCTCTAATATTGGGATGAAAAAATACTTGCACATATTTACATTATATGTCCATCGAAAGCTCTGATTTTTCTGCTGAAGATGGCACCTGTTCGAAATTTCTAAGTAGAATAAAAAACGAGTTATGAGCTTTTTAGATCCATGTTCGAAGGCTTTCCTCAACTCAATACAGTATTTAGTGTATCATCTCAACTCCCTGTCGATAGCGACAATTGTTGTATTGTTGACTTTCTTTGCTTTTCGTGATTGTTCAAGGCTTTTCTCAAGTCAAATCTTGAAGTAAGATTTTTGCACAAGATTGACAAATAATACATGATTTGGCTGATGATTTTCCATTTAAACGGAACTTTAATGTAATTAATGGTTTTTATTATTATTTATGCTGATTGAACACTTACTCATTATCCAAACAACCAGCAGATCGCCAAAATTTTTGCAGAAAGATTTCCGTAGCTGATGCATTTGGCAGTTTTTTCAACGTTGCTGTTTTTGAAGCCGAAGACTACGTCATAATGTTTCTCAGCTTTCACCATGTAAACAAACTATCGCCAAACAAAGAATTTTCAAAAGACTTTTTTTACTGTGTTAAATAATCCAGCAACTAAATTAGGCAAATCCATAAACAGCACAAAAACTTCCATTAATTTTCCTTTTTGCACAATTTCAAACAATCACCAAATTTTATTACTTATTTTGGTAACATTTCGGATGAAACTGTTTAGCGCCATTTTATGGTGACCAAAAATATCTCAGCATCTGGCGACGATATCTCTGTAACGAAAATTAATATCATATGGTTTTACAAAGTAAGGAAAGAATGGGGGAGCATCATCGAAGGTATCCCAAAACGATTCCCGCAAATTCGGTAAAATCGCACCAAGAGCCCACAATGATTAAAATTTCCCGAAATAACTAAAACAAGTATAAGGGGATTACGAGCGCAGCTACTTTTTTTTAATCACTTCGTACTTCATTAGCCATACAGAGAAGGTTTCAGACTCCATGTTAAAACTAGTATGTTGTGGCCATCACGAAACTTTCTTCTATATTTTTCTTTTTTTTTTCTGATCCCTCCCCATGCTTGACGAGGAAGCAATATTCCCAACAAAAACAAAATTACACATGCAAAAAATTTGACGACCATCCCAATGTCTGAATTATTGTAAAAACAAAACAAAGAGCGAAAATTGAAAGTTATTTTAAAAGCCTTGCTTGAATTAATTACAAATATTTTATTTATTAACAAACATAAGATGGCAACAGTTAAAAATTTTAAATCATTGAGATAATATTTCCTATCATTTCCATACAATTAAAATCACGAGAAATACGCAGGCGACAATCTATTACGATTTATCTTTCTTATTGTTGCATTAATAAAAATATTTTTATTCGCAAAAAAAAAAAAAAAAAAAATCAACACCACTTGGAGCGATCGGCGTCAAAATTGAACCAAAGCCTGTTTACATATGGATTAACATATACTCCAAATTTCAACCAGAGCGTAGCATTACTTCTTGAGATAGGGCACTCAAAATGGAAAAAAAGAACGGGTGATTGCGCTACCCCCTTTTTAGCTGTTGACACAAAAATAAAATAATTTCTTATACCCACTAAAGGCTACTTGCCGATAATTTTTCTTTAATTCCGTTCATTATTTCTTGAGATACAGCAGTCACAATTGACGACAAGAAACGTTCTATAGCTCAACCCCCGTTTGAGTTATTGACACCAAAATTGAATCAGCACCTGTTCCTGTTAATACCAACATATGGACCAAATTTTGTTTGATCCCGCCAGTTACTTCCTGAGGAATAGCAAGCACGCGTAACTCGAAAAACGTCTTATTGCTCTACCCCCCTTGGAGGAATTCGCGCCAAAAACTAATGGGCACAAGTTCACATAGGGGCACATATGTGTACTAAATTTCGTTCGATTTCATGCGGTAGTTTTTGTTGTAGAGCGGCCACAAAAAACTGGTCACACACAGACGTGACACACATACACACACACACACACACACACACACACACACACACATACACACACACACACAGACAGACAGACATTTTCCAAAAATGGTCGAAATGGACTCAGCACACCTCAAAACGTTCGAATCCGTCAAAATTCGAAATTCGAAAATTTGCACGAATCCAATACTTTCTTCTATATATTAGATATAGAAGAAAGTAAAAAAAGTATCAACAGATTAATCTTTTTAAACATGAGAAGATTAATTTCATGTTTTTACTTTCTTCTATATCTAATATATAGAAGAAAGTATTGGATTCGTGCAAATTTTCGAATTTCGAATTTTGACAGATTCGAACGTTTTGAGGTGTGCTGAGTCCATTTCGACTATTTTTGGAAAATGTCTGTCTGTGTGTGTGTATGTGTGTGTGTCACGTCTGTGTGTGACCAGTTTTTTGTGGCCGCTCTACAGCAAAAACTACCGCATGAAATTGAACGAAATTTGGTACACATATGTGCCCCTATGTGAACTTGTGCCCATTGGTTTTTGGCGCGAATTCCTCCAAGGGGGGTGGAGCAATGGGACGTTTTTTGAGTTACGCCTGATTGCTATTCCTCAAGAAGTAACTGGCGGAATCAAACAAAATTTGGTCCACATGTTGCCCCTAACAGGAGCAGGTGCTGATTCAATTTTGGTGTCAATAGCTCAAACGGGGGTTGAGTTATAGAACGTTTTTTGTCGTCCATTGTGACTGCTGTATCTCAAGAAATAACGAACGGAATCAAACAAAAATTTCTTGACAAGTAGCCCTTAGTGGGTATAAGAGCTGATTTTATTTTGGTGTCAACAGCTAAAAGGGGGGTAGCGCAATCGCCCGTTCTTTTTTTCCATTGTGAGTGTCCTATCTCAAGAAGTAATGCTACGTTTTGGCTGAAATTTGGAATATATGTGAATCCATATGTAAACAGGCTTTGGTTCAGTTTTGACTCCAATCGCTCCAAGAGGTGTTGATTTTTTTGCGAATAAAAATAGCTTTATTAATGCAACAATAAGAAAGATAAATCGTAATAGATTGTCGGCTGCGTATTTCTCGTGATTTTAATTGTATGGAAATGATCGGAAATATTATCTCAATGATTTAAAATTTTTAACTGTTGCCATCTTATGTTTGTTAATAAATAAAATATTTGTAATTATTTCAAGCAAGGCTTTTAAAATAACTTTCAATTTTCACTCTTTGCTTTGCTTTTACAATAATTCAAACATTGGGATGGTCGTCAAGTTTTTGCATGTGTAATTTTGTTTTTGTTAAGAATATTGCTTCCTCGTCAAGCATGGGGAGGGATCAGAAAAAGGAAAAATATAGAAGAAAGTTTCGTGATGGCCACAACATACTAGTTTAAATTTGTAAATGCTTAAATATAGTGCTTTCGTTTCTAAATCAATACTACTTTGTTCTTTATACTTATTGCTATTTTAGTTTTATGGGTAAGGAAGAAACTCGATTTTTAATCACGTCAAAAAGATGTGTTTTAAATTCTTTCACTTAAAACAGAAAACAAAAGCAATAACGATTTTTTCTAATAATTATTATTGACCCAGGCAACGCCGGGTATTTTTGCTAGTTAAAAATATGTGCAGTAATGTTTCTTTTAGCCTAATATTTTTGTAAATATCTGCTTTAAATAAATTGATGTCGCGTGTAGTAAGGAATTATGCAGTTAGCAATATTTCCACTGTAGTCACCGTACAGGATTTCAGGACCAACTTTGACCTCAAGTCGGCACGGGTTCCCGTTATTTTATTGCAATGAAACTTTTTTCTCGCGTTTCTGAGGTGAGATGGAAAAAATTTGGAGGGTATGCGTATTCGATTTCGCAAAATTTTTTTTCCGCCATTATATCTTGGGACACCCTAATATACATATATAAAATCCTCATATATATATATACTCCTCTTTGTGAAAATTGCAACACCATGAAATATGCATCATAGTTGAATGAAATTTAATACACAGTTGAGTGGTAATGGTACAAATAAATGATTACATTTTCAAACAATGAAAAGAGATAGAAATTAGTATTTTGTGCGGCCACCACGCGTCGCAATAAGAGCTGCCACACGACTCGGCATGGAGTGAAACAAAGTTTGAATGTCTGCCTGCGGAAGAGTATTCCATATTGTTTGTATGCGCAACCAAAGTTCGTCTGTCGAAGCAACAGGACGAGGATCACGAGCGAGACGAAATCCCACACATGTTCAATCGGTGACATATCCGGGGAATATGCAGGCCAGGGAAGACGCGGTACCTGCTGCGAATTAAGGTAGGATTTGACAGTCTTGGCGACATGTGGACGGGCATTATCCTGCTGGAATACAGGCCCTGTCAATCCTTGCAGGAAAGGAATAGCTTGGGGCTGTAAAACTTCGTTTATGTATCGGGTACTGTTAAAGTTGCAATCGTAGCAATCACGATCGTCCATGATATGCTATGGCACCCCAGACCATAACTCCGGGTGTTCGTCCACTGTGGCGTTCGATAATGCACTCCGGAATGTGCCGTTCACCGGCATAGCGCCTGACACGAATTCGGCCATCATGGTGCCACACATTGAAGCGGGATTCGTCAGAAAAGACGACCTGCTGCCAATCAGCACGCCAGCTCCTATGCACATTGGCCCATTGTAGTCGCAGGCGGCGATGGTTTTGCGTGAGAGGAATCCTGTATAAAGGAATCCTTGCGCGCAGCCGACGTCTCCGAATTGATGAAGCACACAATGGAACACCTGTAGCTGTTGACCACTGTGCTGCCAATTGTCCAGAAGAAGCTGTGCGGTCCGTCAGCGCCATACGCACCAGGTGTCTGTCATCGCGAGCTGACGTCACATTTCGGGGTCCATTCCCGGATTTCCGAGCTGTCCGACCCTCGTCCGTCCACTGCTTCCAAACACGCATGATTTTGCTGCTGCTACGCTGCACACGAGCGGCTGCTGCACGATAAGACAATCCAGCTTCACGAAGGCCGACGATTCTGCCCCGTTCAAGCTCCGAAGATTGTTCAAATTTCGCTTTCTTTCGTCCAAGAGGCATAGTAAAGATTCAGTTAACGTTTACTCTAGCATATAACCACCAATAACTATACACGCCTCGCTACAGCCGTCTATTTATGTTCGGTTCGATCCGCCGTTCAAAGGGCGCTGCTCAGCATACGCATGCGCTACCGGTCTGCAATTCTAATCATTTGCATATCATGTCCTACTTTACATTTCCTGCAATTTTCAGCTCACTCGCGTAAGTCCTTCGTGGTGTTGCAATTTCCACAAGCAGAAGTGTATAACAGCGAATTTATTCCAACTATCAAAAAATTATGAAACAGGCCATTGCTTTGTACAAATGTAGAAGCGATTTTCACCCGTCATACCTTGACGGGTGATTTTCTGGTCTTTAAATTTTTCTGGTCTTTAAATAGTCACACATCTCTTTTCAAATTTTTTTTTGAATATCTAACACAAATAATCACGCAACCTTGGTTTCTGTGACCAAATTCATCGGTTATACAGCTTTTTTTCTTCGATATAAAATTTCGAAATTTGGTCAAGAACTTTAAAAAAATAATAATAATTTGAATTTTGTCATTTTGAATTCAAATTATGTTTATCGCAATCACGAGTTTGTGTGTATGTATGTAAGCGTGTGTACGCCTACATACTGTGTGTGGGGGGGGGTGGGGTATATGTGTTTCTGTGTAGGGGGTATGTTCATGTGTGTGTATGCGTGTGTGTTTGTGTCTGTGTGCAGGCATGAGTGTTGGTAGTTGTGTGTATGAGTGTTTGTATGCGTGGGGGCGGGGTATGTGTATGTGTGTGTAGGCATATGTGTTTGTGTCTGTGTGCAGGCATGAATGCGTGGGTAGTTGTGTGTATGTGTTTGTGTGTGTATGTGTAGGTGTCTGTATGTATGCGTGTGTGTATGTGTAGGTGTCTATATGTATGCGTGTGTGTATGTGTTTGTGTATGTGTGTGTATGTGTTTGTGTGTGTGTAGTTGGGTATGTATGCGCGTGTGTGTAGGATATTGACGCCACCAGGAGATGGCTTTCGCTAGAGTAGCACCATCGTGAGGAGCCGGTCGACGGTGGTGCTGCAGAGGGTGCTGGCGGGGAAATAAAATGATAGCACGCCAAAACAGTCAAGTGAAAGCAATAAGCAATCGTGATTGCTCAAAAAATAGCATTAAAAAATAGCTATATTTGAAACTTAAATGCAAGAAAAATATTCTACTTCTTTCTCGCCATTATAGCAAATTTAAATTTTGCATAACATCTTTTCACCCTAAACCATCCAATACATGATAACTCAAAAAGTTTGAAAAATGTCGATCGATCGTCCAAGTTTTCGGAAATACATCAATTGTTAGATTGTTATTTTTAATCTAGAAAATCGCCCGTACAGGTATGAAGGGGATAAAAATTGCTTCTACATTTGAACAAAGCAAGTGCCTGTAGTTGATTTTGTAATCCTAACTCCAGTGTATTAACCCCTAAACTCTAGTGGATAGCGCTACTGTTGACCCTATTCCTATTCCTATTCAGAGTCACAACTGACTACAACTGTATTTATGTCGAGGACTGCATACTAAGTGCCTTGCCTCCATTATTTTATATACCGATAGATGGCAGCACCATCACCGGATCGAACAGTTAATTAGAATTTAGAACTAGACCAGGAGCTAATAGCTACCTGGTGCTAGCACCCCCAGAGGTATCGTTTCACTCGGAGGACATTGAGACCAGGAGCCTATTTAACGTCGCCCAGTCCCCTTTAATGACGACGGTGGGTCTTCGACCATCGAGGTTCGAACTCAGGACCCTCCGGCCTCGAATCCGACACTCTACCGATTGGGCTACCACGGCCTACTGTTGACCCCTTTTTCGTTTCTTCATTCCCCTGAAATGTCACAGTAAAACAGTTAAGTTGTCGGATCGAGTTCAGCCTCGTCATAATTAAGCCTTTCCCTGCATGTTAAACATTACCGAGACATTTCATCAAATAATTATGCCGTGGCGCGAGTTTCATTGTTGAAACACACGGGTTACTCGATCATCGGCTATTATTAATATGAGAATGAAATCACTCGTTTATACCAAAAGTATCATTTTATTCAAAACTAGTGGTACCCGTACGGCTTTGCCCGTAATAGAAAAATTAAAAGGTCTTTTGGTTCGCCTGTATATTTACTGTATGTATGGCGAATTTTCTCGCCAATTGGCTTGTGCCCATGTTACGGTTCCACGTTATGATAATTTCGTATCTCGCCCATTGGCTTGTGCCCATCTTACGGTTCCACGTTATGATAATTTCGTCATTTACTCGTCCATCTTATGATAGTTTTGTTCTTAAAATTGGAATGGAAAAAGAACCTCGTCGAATTTTCGAAAAATCGCTTCGAGGTGCACACTTCCATGCTACAAACTAACTTTGTGCCAAATTTTATGAAAATCGGCCGAACGGTCTAGGCGCTATGCGCGTCACAGACATCCAGACATCCTCCGGACATCCAGACAGAGAGACTTTGAGCTTTATTATTAGTAAAGAGTAAATATAATTTATTATAGACTTTCTTTTTCAAAAAATACGGCTTAAACGAGCAAAAAAAAGCTCACGTCAAAGTAACGTAATAAACTGCTGCAAAAATTATACAAAGGAGTATGTGAATCCATGAACTCGAAAGGGTTTGATCTGAGAATGATTAAAAAATCCAAAAAGGTAAATTAAAATTCATGCAAAGTTAAATCTTTTAGACTATTCTTGATTGCAAAAATTTTAATTTGCCAGAAACGAATTCATGTTTTTTTTTATTGAGCAATCACGATTGCTTATTGCTTTCATTTGACTGTTTTTGGCGTCCTATCATTTTATTTTCCCACTGCCACCCTCCGCACCATCACCGTCGACCGACTCCTCACGATGCTGCTCCTATAGCGAAAGCCGTCTCCAGGTTGCATCCATGTCCTACACACACGCGCATACAAACACACGCACACACACATGCACACATACACACACATGCACACATACACATACACACATGCACATATACACATACACCGACACACTCATACACAAACACATACACACACAAGCACATACGCACACGCATACATACAGACACCTACACATACACACAACTACCCACACATTTATGCCTGCACACAGACACAAACACATATGCCTACACACACATACACATATCCCCCACACACATTCATACACACAATTACCCACACACTTATGCCAGCACACATACACATACACCGACACACACATACACAAGCACATACACACACAAACACATACGTACACGCATACATACAGACACCTACACATACACACAACTACCCACACATTTATGCCTGCACACAGACACAAACACATATGCCTACACACACATACACATATCCCCCCCACACACACATTCATACACACAACTACCCACACACTTATGCCAGCACACAGACACAAACACACATGCCTACACACATACACATACCCCCAGCACACAAACACACATTCCCCCACACACAAATACACACGCCTACATACACACACTCGTTAATTGCGAAAAACATAATTTGAATTCAAAATGTCAAAATTCAATTTTTTTTTTTTTTTTTTTTTTTCTTTTTTGTATTTTGTTTGTTTCTATAGAAACCAGAACCATCCACTCTAAGAAGGGTGAAGGAATTCTTGTACAGCTACGTGGGATTGCATTCGTACCAGGTATGCATGAGGAATATTTTACCATTCATTTACTGTTATTTAACCGAGTTTTATTACATAAAATGAATATTAATGCAGCAGATTGCTCGGGTTAGTTAGTGAGGTTTTTCACAGATGGCGCTACAGGGAAACGTCATGAAACAACTTGTTTCCATGCCCCCTGTATGAACATCATAGGTGAAAAAAAATTTGCGATACGATAAGTAGTTTTTTTTTTAATTAATTTTTAAAGTTCAAGTGCTTGTGACGTCAAATGTCATAGAAAGTGACGTCATGCGCTCTTCCGACACGGGAGAAACCGAAGGACGTGCATTCGACTTCGAAGACGAAACGTAAAAGGCTTATCTCCTCGCCTTTCTGGAACATTAAACCTCTCATCCTCTCGGAAATATTCGAATATCATCATTGATGTTACTTGAGGAAGATTATTTAGATTGTGCTTTAAAGAATTCGGCCTACACAGCGTGTTCAAAAGGATTATTGAATTTCTAAAAAATAAAAATATCAGTGCGCTAAAATGTCCGTAGCGAAAACAAGGGATCTTCGGCGGAAGGCTGCCCATTCGCGCCCCGTGACGTAGGCTCGTGACGTTTCAGAAGCGCGCACTTTTGCGCGTGGATTTTTAAAAATTCATTAAAAAGCAATCACGGTGTTTTAAAATTCGGCGATGGTGAATTTTTTAGTTTTGAGGGTCAATTAACAATATCCAATAGCCAAAATATGAACATTTAATAGGTTGCAACTTCCCTGCTTTGAAAAGGAACTCCTCGCGACCTCGAAACACATGAACACAATCCTTCGCGGCATTTGCGCTTCATTACCACTTGCTCTTACTTACTTATTCCCAGGCCCGTGTATAGATTTTCATAAAGGGAGGTGTTTTAATCTTACCAGTAGGGGGGGGGAGAATTCAACCCCCTTACAGCTTTTAGTTTTACGACAAATTGCCGATCCAAGAAGGCGTTTATTCACATGTAAGGATTGCTGTATTCTTGAAGGATACCTCTAGCTGTACAAGTTACCAAAGTATTCCTTCGTTTTACAGATTCGCTTTAATCAAACTTTGCTTGCTTCTTTTTAATTAAATCTCTTTACTATGTAGTATATTGCAATGAGTATTAAAAACTCTTCACAAATTCTTTTATAATGTAGAATGTATATTAGGTTGTTATGTTCTGAAATAATGCTTAATAAACTTAACAAGAAAGAGCTCTTTGCAGATGCAAATTACATAGCCAAGCACAATCACTAATGCATCTTCATAGATGTAACATATGCCGAATTCACCATAAGCTCCTTACAATAAGCAATATTCTTTCTTTGCATCGGTAGATCATTCAGCGGCATACTTTTTCCGAAATATTGCATCAGTTTGTAAGGCTTTAGCAGTTGTAAATCGCAAAAAACTTCAGAGAGAAAATTAAAATAAAATAAAAACGCTGAACGCAAACTTTCTCATTAAAGTAAACTTAAGTCAAATATGGTACATTTTCTTCATTTTGCTTATTTTTTCCCCAAGGGAGGGGTTTAACCCCTAAAACCCTCCCCTTGGACACGGCGCTGCTTATTCCTAATGCCTGCTCAATTTCTACTTCCAGCTGAAGCCGCCCACTGCGAGCCGGGACAAGCTGCTGCTACAGTACGTGGACTGTAGATATTTGTAGACTAGCTCGGAATGCTGTTGTCCGACCTGGAATCTAATCCCCTTCCGATGTGTTTTCGTCTAGGTGGGAGGAGTTGCGTGACGTCGACGGGAGCAGGGCGTTCCACGTCAGACGATTGGTGGATTCGGTCGCAGAACAGCTCGTCTGCGTGGTAAGTGGTGTGGTGTTTCGATTTAGCGGGACTAACCCTTGGTTCTAGAGCACGTAGTCAACTCTAGCAAATTAATACGCGCAGTACGTACTGCTTGAGCGCGGATTGTGTACAATTTGGCAATCTGCCAAGTAAAGACGATTCCATCTGAATGAATCTAGAAGGGGTAGAAGGGAAAATAACGATGAGATTATGATGCACGCGTTTTATACAGGGCTGCGGAGTCGGAAGGAAAATGGCCGACTCCGACTCCGACTCCGACTCCTGGATTTTGAAACGCCCGACTCCAACTCCGACTCCGACTCCGGGTTTTTAAAAAAAAATTTAATTATATTTTTTCAACTCCCTCTCTCCATTCAAGGGAAGGGGGAAAACCTCTTAACAGAGATTGAAATATTAATTCCTTTTTATGAAAATTTCGCATTTTGTTTTTTATTGCAAACCCAAGACGTCATACAACGTTAGAAATTCAATTTAAAAATCAAACTTTCCAACAGTTACGAGTTAAAAAGTGAGATGACTTAAAAATCCCTTTTAAAAATTTTGAAAATGAGTATCTGTAATTTGCCCCTCTTTAATGTTTAACAAATATATATTGATCAAATCGTGTGCTTTCAATTTTTGAAAGCTGTAACTTGAGAGAAAAAAACACTTTTTTTCTAAATCCAAGTTCTTGAGAGGGAGTGGTTTGCCCCGGATGACATCTATCTGGTAGATGACCCCCAAAGTTAATTTCAGAGTTTATAAAAAATATAAATACTTTAATTCTGAAAATTTTCGCGAATATATTTTAAATTACATTTCATCAATAAAATTTCAACGAAAATAGGGCACATATACGTCAGGAGCTAATTTTACACAAAACGCGGCGGTATACAAATTTGTACGAATAGCTTTTACTATACTTATATTTCTGCTTCGCTAAATTTTTAATTTACATTTTATTGGCTACTTTAGAATTAACCTAAATATGAAGATTTTAAGATTAACTGCAATTCTTGAGTCTTGTAATCAAGAAATCACTAACACTTATTTTGTTCCATACTTTTAGTGAGAACCAAGCTTACAGAAATAGTCTTAATAAAGAAAAAAACATTAGATTATTTCATCGAATCTTTTAGATTCGTGCTTTCGAGCAAGAACTTCTTTGAATTTGCCGATCACACTTAAACGTTTCAACCTTATAGCTACGGGCCTCAACTTACTAATTTGTTACGTTTCTTTTACTATTTTAAACTGAGATAGAACAAAACACTATATTTCTATTTTTATTTGAAAGTGATTACTTGAAAATGTTATTCAACAAAACCGTTTGCTGACAGTTGCTATTAGTTAAGTTAAAAAGCAAGCAAACTAGGGGACGGCTACAGAAAGTTCGGTAAGCATTCAAGCTAGCTGATTGCCATAATGGCAGTTATTTTCTCATTAGTATCTTTTTATACATGTAATCGAACCAATTGGTAATCAATTTTTAAAAAATGCAAGGAGAGTCAGTGAAAAGGAAAGAAAAAAAGAAGCCCGGAGTCGGAGTCGGCATGTTTTCTAACGACTCCGACTCCGACTCCTTTATTCCAAAATCAGTCCGACTCCGACTCCACAGCCCTGGTTTTATATTGGTCACTAGTGCCTTATTCATTTATTGCATTCTCTAAAATAAAGTAAGGGAAAACAAAAATAGTTACCATGGAAACAACAAAAAGAAAAGAAAACATTTTCGTTTCGTTCAGGAACGTAAAAGCAAAATGCTAAGCTCAAAACTTTGTTGTGAATGAATAAATCAATTAATTTCTGCCGTGAGAATATAGAGCAAATATACTTAAATTTAAAAAAAAAATATGTTGCTGTGAGCAAATTTTCATTTTTACAAAATTAAGGCTAAGTAAAAGAGAGGCAAAAGTGCCCATCTGTAACAAACCAACTAACACCCCTATAAGCTAATAGATACGTCCACTTCCGCCTATAAACCGGATATCAGCCTTTCCATGGTCAGACAGCACAAGCAGGGCCTGATTGAAGTAAAAAGCCAGTGAAGCTCGGTTTAAGGGCCCCCTAGCGTGAGGGGGGAGGGGGCTCAAAAAATTGCCAATATTTTTTTTTCATCTGAGGCAGTGAGAAGCAAAGGGATGCAAAACGAGCTAATATGTGCATCACGTGACTTCCTCGTACTCCGATTTAATGTCATTTTCTCATTATTGGTAGTTTTAATGTGATTCAATAGTTTACTTTCCAAAAAATAAAAGTGGCCAAATTGAAACCAGATTTTTAAAAAAAATTAAATTAAAAAAAAAAATTGCCAAATTTGTCGCCAAGTTGGCGATAAAACTTGGCGACCAAAAGACTGGCGATATAGTGCCAAGTGTCCGCCAAATTATAACACCACTTGAGTTTACATCGAAATTTACAATGATTTCCCCCCAAAAAGGGGGCAAAAGACCCCCTTTGGAGCATCCGAATGCAACCAAAAGGAGAGGTGCACAACTAGACCCTACTAGGAGTCTAAGTACCAAGTTTCAACTTTCTAGGACATTCGGTTCTTGAGTTATGCGACATACATACGCACATACATACAGACGTCACGAGAAAACTCGTTGTATTTAACTCGGAGATCGTCAAAATGGATATTTCTGGTGTCTGTACGTGCCTAGGCATATATCCACGTGTGGTCGGGTTGAAAAAAAAACTCAACATTCATTCGGGGGTGAGAAAAATGGAAATGAAGGCCGATTTTTGAGTGAAATTTTTTTTCGCGAATACCATACTTCCTTTTTTGTAAAAGGAACTAAAAAAGAGATGTAGGCAGTGAGAAGCAAAGGGAGTGGATATTTTCACGTTTTGAGTGAAACGCGTTTAAAATTGCGGGGCTCGGTGGCCTTTCATTGAATTTTTTTATAAATAATGCTAATTAGCAGCACCTACCAGAGCTACTAGAACTATCTCTTGCCAAAAGACAGAGGGGAGGCTCACCTGCCATGTGTTTTGGTTATCTGCAAGTTTTTAATTTTTGTTACTTACATCACTTTGCTTCTTACTGCCTCATAATAAATGTTTTTAATTGTTTTGTACTATAAAATTTTTCGAAATATTTTTACTTCCTTTTACAAAAAAGGAAGTATTGTATTCGCGAAAAAAATTTCGCCCAAAAATCGACCTTAATTTCCATTTTGCTCACCCCCAAATAAATGTTGAGATTTTTTCAACAAGAGCACACGTTGATATGTGCCTAGGAACGTACAGACAGCCGAAATATCCATTTTGACGATCCCCGAGTTAATTACAACGAATTTTCTCGTGACGTCCGTATGTACGTATGTATGTGAGTATGTGTGTATGTATGTCGCATAACTCAAGAACGGAATGTCCTAGAAAGTTGAAATTTGGTACGTAGACTCCTAGTGGGGTCTAGTTGTTCACCTTCCTTTTTGGTTGCATTCGTATGCTCCAAAGGGGTTTTTTGCCCCTTTTAGTGGGGAAGTCATTGTTAATTTCGATGTTAACTCACGTGGTGTTATAATTTGGCGGACATTTGGCGATATATAGCCAGTCTTTTGGTCGCCAAGTTTTGTCGCCAACTTGCCGACATTTTTTGCCGAATTTGGCGATTTTTATTTTTATTTATTTTTTTTATTTATTTTTTTTTCATCTGGTTTTAATTTGGCCACTGTTGGTGATATTTAGAGAGTAAACTGTTGAATCGTATTAAAACTTCCAATAATGAGAAAATGACATAAATTGGAGTAAAAGGAAGTCATGTGATGCACACATCAGCTAGTTTATTGAAGTGTAAGTTCAAAAACTTTAACTGTTACTGCGGGCTCTGTTTCAATAAGGTTCGTGAGTTCAGGGGAAAACTAACTTCCACCATGGAATGAAACAGTTATCATTGGGGTCAACACGAAAAAAATCAGTGGTACAGACTGCACCACTAGTTTTGTTATTGGGGGTGGGGGAGGTTTCAGTTTTTCTCTTTTGGAGGACACGGGGGGTGATTGTGTTCCGGTATTTTACCGAATTTCCGGTATTTTCGGAAGTATTCCGGTATTTTCAGGTCCGAAAATACCGGAATTATGTTGTTTTTTTTCGTTATGCTTTTATCTCCCTACCTCCGCATTTTTTATTATTGTTATTATTATATAATACTCATCAAATATACCTGCAAGAGCCTTAAGATGGACACCTATCCCTTAAAATGGACAAATGTCAAGATAATTTGTATAACACCAACTCGTAACTTTGTAATCCATTAAAAATTTAATCAAATGTACACACACCATTTTGACTCTGACTATTGAACTATTTAATACCATGGCATAGGTGCACTTAAGTAATAGGGGCCAAAGATTACACCCCCCCCCCTTCCGTTCTCGTTTTGAAACTTTCAGTTATTTTTTGATGAACTCACAATCACACCTGGGAGGACACGCCATTGCTCTTGGGGGGTGGGAAACTTTGCAATGACAAAAGGATGCTCGATTGTGCAGTTCAAGGGGGTCCTACAGGTTTTCTGTGCTTTCGGACAGGGCCTGTTTACTGAATAGGCCCACGACTAAAATTGCTTTAATCTCTACAACTAAATTTAATTTTGCCAATGGCTGAAAGTTTAAGGCTTGAATACAGGGTCCCCCAGAATGTGTTTGGCCTAGGGCCCCCGATAACTTAATCGGTCCCTGTTTACAGATCTAAAATTTCTGAATCGGGCCCTGTAGAGTCGCCATATAGATCTCTCCATCAGCTTAAGTTTAGCCATTTTGGATCGGATTTTTCATTGTTGCACTGCTTGGGTTACCGCAGCAAAGTTTCGGATTTCGCCAAATTTGCAGAAAATAATATTTTATTTTACAAACAATAAACTGTTCATGCGCCGTCCAGACTGATTGAACACTTTTAGGGGGAGATGTAATGTAAGTCGGTGCATCTGGCAACATTCGATGAAGGATCTTAAGGGGGACTCTGGGTTCGAGACTAAGGGGTTTTTTGTTTATGTAGAATTGCTGTAAGCTGAATGTTATCGTGTGCTTGTGTTGTCTTGTGTAATAAGCGTATTTAAAGCACTTGTGAGTAACATTACATTTTATGTCGAGTTATCGCGTTGGTGATTGTTCGCTGTAAGCAATTATTAGCGGCACGTGAATTGTTTGTAAAATAAAATATTATTTTCTG
The DNA here is from genome assembly GCF_026930045.1 of Uloborus diversus. Lineage (NCBI taxonomy): Eukaryota > Metazoa > Arthropoda > Arachnida > Araneae > Uloboridae > Uloborus > Uloborus diversus. The sequence goes on along the minus strand of NC_072737.1, from coordinate 3,110,461 downwards.
CAAATTTGGCGAAATCCGAAACTTTGCTGTGGTAACCCAAACAGTGCAACAATGAAAAATCCGATCCAAAATGGCTAAACTTGCGTCGGCCTATCTATATAGCGACTCTAACCTGGAGTAACTGATGTAACTGGTGTAAAGTTACGCGTCGCTTGTGGAAGGTCACACCATGGTAATGTAACTATAGCGTAACGTAGAGCCGCTATATAGATGGCAGGTTCATCAGTTTAAGTTTAGCCATTTTGGATCGGATTTTTCATTGTTGCACTGCTTGGGTTACCGCAGCAAAGTTTCGGATTTCGCCAAATTTGCAGAAAATATTTTATTTTACAAACAATTCACGTGTGCCGCGAAAAATTACTCACAGTGAACAATCACCAAACGCGATAACTCGCCAGAAAGACAACCACTCAAACACGCGCTCCGTATATAGGGGCCTTAATGCCCTGTGTACAAGAACTGCCCATCCCTAGGACAAAATTTGCCAGAACGTTTTTTACTCTTACCTTATAGATTAGAAGATTTGACCATTGTTTGAGGGTTTCACTTCCGAAAAAGACGGCAGCAAAATGTTTGCCGCAGACTTTCATTGCTCACTCGACTGGTTCTAAAAGGTGTCCCAAAATTAACGCAAGATTTGATTTTGTTGCCATTTGTACAAAATAGTGTTGGCATCTCTGAAAAAAAAAAAAAAAAAAAAAAAAAAACAATTGACAGCCGAGAGGTTAGGGTTTAAAAAAATGGAGCGTTATACGATACAATAACGCGCTTTCATTATTGAACAATGGTTTCAAAAATAATGAAAGTTGAGGCTGGTCAAGCAGTTACTGTTTATTGGCGCTCGGTATCGCAACACGGTAATGCACGGGTGGTTGTTGACATAGACCTTTGAATTCAAATAAGAAGAAATTTAAAAATGTTAAATCACACGATCTAGGGTGCCAATTCTGATCACCGAAATGAGAGAGTTCGCGACCAGGAAATGCCTTATGCAGACATTGAAATGTTTCACTCTCTCTCTAGCTGTATGGTACAATAACACCCCATTTTTACTAACCCCAAACTCTCAATTGTCAAATTGTTCTTTTTTCATGGCTGGCAACAATTTATGGAAAAAATGGTGGCAAATTCAAATCTTGCGTTAATTTTGGGACACCCTTTATATGATTGAATTGAGAAGTCCAGTTGCTTATGATTGGCTTTCATTCATTCCATCATTTAAAATGACTGCACTAAGGCTGTTACTGCCGGTGTAAAGCTGTAGTAAGTATATTGTAGTCGTCTTTGACTATATTCGCAGACATTGTGAAGTCTGCATCACTTGCAAAACCGTTCTAATTTTTATCTGAGTAAACGAAATAAGAGTCCTATCTTCCTCCTTCCATGTTTACCATGAAATCTAAAAAAATAATAATAATAAAAGTAGATAAATCGTATATGTGTTCTGACTTGCAAGATTCATCTTAATATTATGTCAACAACCAGGATCGAAGTTTTTTAGATTTCAATAGTTCCTGTTAATGCGTGAAATACTTTCAGAGGCGTTGTTGATGATCTAAATGAAATATCCAACTTTCCTCCCGATAGTTGTGCAAAGCCTTTGCATTTGTTTATTGTTTTTCTTATTACTGATTGGCAACGAACTGCAAGTACTTCGTCAGCAGGGCAAGCCATGTGTTTTGTCATTCAACCATTATGTTATGTGAAATTTAGCTGTGTCTTCTGTTTTCATGTTAACGGTGCTAATAGTCTGATGAAGGGCCGTGGTATCCCGATCGGTAGAGTGTCGGATTCGGGGCCGGAGGGTCCTGAGTTCGAACCTCGATGGTCGAAGACCCACCGTCGTCATTAAAGGGGACTGGGCGACGTTAAATAGCCCCGTGGTCTCAATGTCCTCCAAGTGAAACGATACCTCTGGGGGTGCTAGCACCAGGTAGCTGTTAGCTCCTGGACTAGTTCTAAATTCTCATTAACTGTTCGATCCGGTGATGGTGCTGCCATCTATCGGTATGAAAAATAATGGAGGCAAGGCACTTAGTATGCAGTCCTCGACATAAATACAGTTGTAGTCAGTTGTGACTCTGAATAGGAATAGGAATAGGAATAGTCTGATGACTTACGATAAAATAAAATAGTTACTTAAAATTATACAGTCCACGCTCATTCCTTTGCGGGCCATCGAATTTACAGGCGTGAAAAGTATTCCTGGTTACAGCAGATGGCGTTGAATTTTTAATGCTGACGTTCATTTCCCGCTTTTCATTTCCAGAATCGTGTCATCAGCGAGAGGAATCTTCAAAAAGTTTCCAGAGGACCTTCTTGGAGGTAAGATATCTTGAAAATCCACTGGCATTGAACGAAAATGACCCTTATAGCCCAACACATGTCACAGAAAAGTCAAAGAAATGTCACTCTGAGTCACAATAACCTTAGTGACAGAGTTGTATCCTCCCATAAGAGTCCCACTGTGACGCATTTGAGACATGATTCATCGTGAATATCAATGCATTATGCATGAATAAGAATTTTTTATGCGTGAAAAACAACGTATTATACACGAATAGCAAAGTATTATGCGTGAATAAGAATGCATTATGCAGGAATAGCAACATTTACAGGAATAGCAATTAATTATGCGTGAATAACAATACATTATGCAAGAACAGCAATTCATTATCCTTGAATAACAATGCAAAATGCGTGAATACCACAATGCATTATACGTAAATAATAATACAATATGCAATTATAACAACGTATCATGCACGCATAATCTTTTTAAATTTAAAGTTGCTAAAATTAAATATTTTTCTCTAAGCAACATTATACATATACATTTAGTTTCTATCATCAAATACAATGTACAGTTCAGATAAATATAACACTGCTATTTTGAAGCTGAAGGGACATTTTCTTTCCTAGTCCGTTATGATTTAACTACCCTTCTGTGAAATTGAAACATAAAAGACGGCGATATATTACAAAACGAGACAAAAGTTCTTTTAAAAAAAATAGTTCTGTCCGAAGGCCAAAAGAAAGAGAACTTTAAAATGAATGGTGCTCTCTGTACTAACAAGCGTTGATGAAATCTGACCTTCGTGATACTACACGCAATCACCAGGGGACAGATCATCCGCAATCAGCTGTTTGATTGGTTACCGACATCGCGTATGATTACTCTTCTGTTTCAAACTTTTTCACTGCTCGTCAGTCATTTTTTTCTCATATTTTTACTTGTACTAGTTACGCAGCTTTTATTTCTATCCCAGTCCGTACTGTTCTCTTTTGTTGCTTTCGAATAGAACGTTTTCTGATATTTCTTCTACCAAGTTTGGTTTCCATTCCACAGAACTCGCTTCTTTTGTGTACGTAAGAACACCCGTATATGTAAGAACAATTTCTTTTCATAGTTCTTTTGATTACATTAGTCGTACCCGAATTTCTTATTTCTGTTCGTAATGACTTTAGAGATGTACCTTTTCTCTTTTCTGCTCATACTGGCGTACCTCTGAGAAAGCTTCTGTTCTCAGCACGGTTAGCATTCCTATTGGTTCGTTTGATTGTTTTGTACTTTTCTTATTGGTGGCCGACATTGCGCACGATTACACTTCTTTTTTTTTTTTTTTTTTTTTTGAGCAATCACGATTGCTTATTGTTCTCACTTGACTGTTTTGATGTGCTATCATTTTATTTTCCCGCCAGCACCCTCTGCCAGCACCAACGTCGACCTGCTCCTCTAGCGAAAACCGTCTCCAGGTTTCGTCAATATCCTATGTTTACACGCATACATACACACACGTACACTCGCACACAAACACATACACACGCATACATACGCCTACACACACCTACACAAACACATACACACACAATCACATACACAAACACACACCTACACACATACACACAACTACCCACACACTCATGCCTGCACACAGACACAAACACACATGCCTTCACACACACACATTTCCCTACACACAAACACGCATACCCCCACACACACAAACACACACGCCTACATACACAAAAACATAATTTGAATTCAAGAGGTCAAAATTCAATTTTTTTTTTTTTTTTTTTTGTTAAATTTCAACTGCTCGTTTGTAGTTTCTTTTTCCTCTCAACTTTTTAGCTGTTCTAGCTAAGCAGCTTTTATTCAGTTGTGTGCAACCCGATGTTTTTAAAAAGGATTTATGCATTTCTTTTATCATCTTGGGTTTCACTCTATAGAATTCACTACTTATGTACCACCCCCTATGGGTAAAACTAATTATTTTTCATAGTCCTTATTTTTGTTTACATTAGTCGTACTCGAATTTCTTATTTCTGTTCGTAATTGCTGTAGAGAGGTGCCTTTTCTCACTTCTGTTCATACTGGCGTACCTCTGAGAAAGCTTCTGTTCTCAGCACGGTTAGCATTCCTATTGGTTCGTTTGATTGTTTTGTAGCTTTCTTATTGGTGGCCGACATTGCGCACGATTACACTTCCTTTTTTTTTTTTTGAGCAATCACGATTGCTTATTGTTCTCACTTGACTGTTTTGATGTGCTATCATTTTATTTTCCCGCCAGCACCCTCTGCCAGCACCACCGTCGACCTGCTCCTCTAGCGAAAACCGTCTCCAGGTTTCGTCAATATCCTATGTTTACACGCATACATACACACACGTACACTCGCACACAAACACATACACACGCATACATACGCCTACACACACCTACACAAACACATACACACACAAACACATACCTACACACAACTACCCACACACTCATGCCTGCACACAGACACATACACACATGCCTACACACACACATTTCCCTACACACAAACATACATACCGCCCACACACACAAACACACACACACGCATACATACGCCTACACACACCTACACAAACACATACACTCACAAACACATACACAAACACACACCTACACACATACACACACCTACACAAACACATACACTCACAAACACATACACAAACACACACCTACACACACACATTTCCCTACACACAAACATACATACCGCCCACACACACAAACACACACGCCTACATACACAAAAACATAATTTGAATTCAAGAGGTCAAAATTCAATTTTTTTTTTTTGTTAACTTTCAACTGCTTGTTTGTAGTTTCTTTTTCCTCTCAACTTTTTAGCTGTTCCAGCTATAAGCAGCTTTTATTCAGTTGTGTGCAACCCGATGTTTTTAAAAAGGATTTATGCATTTCTTTTATCGTCTTGGGTTTCACTCTATAGAATTCACTACTTATGTACCACCCCCTATGGGTAAAACCAATTATTTTTCATAGTCCTTATTTTTGTTTACATTAGTCGTACTCGAATTTCTTATTTCTGTTCGTAATTGCTGTAGAGAGGTGCCTTTTCTCACTTCTGTTCATACTGGCGTACCTCTGAGAAAGCTTCTGTTCTCAGCACGGTTAGCATTCCTATTGGTTCGTTTGATTGTTTTGTAGCTTTCTTATTGGTGGCCGACATTGCGCACGATTACACTTCCTTTTTTTTTTTTTGAGCAATCACGATTGCTTATTGTTCTCACTTGACTGTTTTGATGTGCTATCATTTTATTTTCCCGCCAGCACCCTCTGCCAGCACCACCGTCGACCTGCTCCTCTAGCGAAAACCGTCTCCAGGTTTCGTCAATATCCTATGTTTACACGCATACATACACACACGTACACTCGCACACAAACACATACACACGCATACATACGCCTACACACACCTACACAAACACATACACACACAAACACATACCTACACACAACTACCCACACACTCATGCCTGCACACAGACACATACACACATGCCTACACACACACATTTCCCTACACACAAACATACATACCGCCCACACACACAAACACACACACACGCATACATACGCCTACACACACCTACACAAACACATACACTCACAAACACATACACAAACACACACCTACACACATACACACACCTACACAAACACATACACTCACAAACACATACACAAACACACACCTACACACACACATTTCCCTACACACAAACATACATACCGCCCACACACACAAACACACACGCCTACATACACAAAAACATAATTTGAATTCAAGAGGTCAAAATTCAATTTTTTTTTTTTTTTTTTGTTAACTTTCAACTGCTTGTTTGTAGTTTCTTTTTCCTCTCAACTTTTTAGCTGTTCCAGCTATAAGCAGCTTTTATTCAGTTGTATGCAACCCGATGTTTTTAAAAAGGATTTATGTATTTCTTTTATCGTCTTGGGTTTCTCTCTATAGAATTCACTACTTATGTACCACCCCCTATGGGTAAAACCAATTATTTTTCATAGTCCTTATTTTTGTTTACATTAGTCGTACTCGAATTTCTTATTTCTGTTCGTAATGACTTTAGAGATGTACCTTTTCTCACTTCTGCTCATACTGGCGTACCTCTGAGAAAGCTTCTGTTCTCAGCACGGTTAGCATTCCTATTGGTTCGTTTGATTGTTTTGTACTTTTCTTATTGGTGGCCGACATTGCGCACGATTACACTTCTTTTTTTTTTTTTTTTTTTTTTGAGCAATCACGATTGCTTATTGTTCTCACTTGACTGTTTTGATGTGCTATCATTTTATTTTCCCGCCAGCACCCTCTGCCAGCACCAACGTCGACCTGCTCCTCTAGCGAAAACCGTCTCCAGGTTTCGTCAATATCCTATGTTTACACGCATACATACACACACGTACACTCGCACACAAACACATACACACGCATACATACGCCTACACACACCTACACAAACACATACACACACAATCACATACACAAACACACACCTACACACATACACACAACTACCCACACACTCATGCCTGCACACAGACACAAACACACATGCCTTCACACACACACATTTCCCTACACACAAACACGCATACCCCCACACACACAAACACACACGCCTACATACACAAAAACATAATTTGAATTCAAGAGGTCAAAATTCAATTTTTTTTTTTTTTTTTTTGTTAAATTTCAACTGCTCGTTTGTAGTTTCTTTTTCCTCTCAACTTTTTAGCTGTTCTAGCTAAGCAGCTTTTATTCAGTTGTGTGCAACCCGATGTTTTTAAAAAGGATTTATGCATTTCTTTTATCATCTTGGGTTTCACTCTATAGAATTCACTACTTATGTACCACCCCCTATGGGTAAAACTAATTATTTTTCATAGTCCTTATTTTTGTTTACATTAGTCGTACTCGAATTTCTTATTTCTGTTCGTAATTGCTGTAGAGAGGTGCCTTTTCTCACTTCTGTTCATACTGGCGTACCTCTGAGAAAGCTTCTGTTCTCAGCACGGTTAGCATTCCTATTGGTTCGTTTGATTGTTTTGTAGCTTTCTTATTGGTGGCCGACATTGCGCACGATTACACTTCCTTTTTTTTTTTTTGAGCAATCACGATTGCTTATTGTTCTCACTTGACTGTTTTGATGTGCTATCATTTTATTTTCCCGCCAGCACCCTCTGCCAGCACCACCGTCGACCTGCTCCTCTAGCGAAAACCGTCTCCAGGTTTCGTCAATATCCTATGTTTACACGCATACATACACACACGTACACTCGCACACAAACACATACACACGCATACATACGCCTACACACACCTACACAAACACATACACACACAAACACATACCTACACACAACTACCCACACACTCATGCCTGCACACAGACACATACACACATGCCTACACACACACATTTCCCTACACACAAACATACATACCGCCCACACACACAAACACACACACACGCATACATACGCCTACACACACCTACACAAACACATACACTCACAAACACATACACAAACACACACCTACACACATACACACACCTACACAAACACATACACTCACAAACACATACACAAACACACACCTACACACACACATTTCCCTACACACAAACATACATACCGCCCACACACACAAACACACACGCCTACATACACAAAAACATAATTTGAATTCAAGAGGTCAAAATTCAATTTTTTTTTTTTTGTTAACTTTCAACTGCTTGTTTGTAGTTTCTTTTTCCTCTCAACTTTTTAGCTGTTCCAGCTATAAGCAGCTTTTATTCAGTTGTGTGCAACCCGATGTTTTTAAAAAGGATTTATGCATTTCTTTTATCGTCTTGGGTTTCACTCTATAGAATTCACTACTTATGTACCACCCCCTATGGGTAAAACCAATTATTTTTCATAGTCCTTATTTTTGTTTACATTAGTCGTACTCGAATTTCTTATTTCTGTTCGTAATTGCTGTAGAGAGGTGCCTTTTCTCACTTCTGTTCATACTGGCGTACCTCTGAGAAAGCTTCTGTTCTCAGCACGGTTAGCATTCCTATTGGTTCGTTTGATTGTTTTGTAGCTTTCTTATTGGTGGCCGACATTGCGCACGATTACACTTCCTTTTTTTTTTTTTGAGCAATCACGATTGCTTATTGTTCTCACTTGACTGTTTTGATGTGCTATCATTTTATTTTCCCGCCAGCACCCTCTGCCAGCACCACCGTCGACCTGCTCCTCTAGCGAAAACCGTCTCCAGGTTTCGTCAATATCCTATGTTTACACGCATACATACACACACGTACACTCGCACACAAACACATACACACGCATACATACGCCTACACACACCTACACAAACACATACACACACAAACACATACCTACACACAACTACCCACACACTCATGCCTGCACACAGACACATACACACATGCCTACACACACACATTTCCCTACACACAAACATACATACCGCCCACACACACAAACACACACACACGCATACATACGCCTACACACACCTACACAAACACATACACTCACAAACACATACACAAACACACACCTACACACATACACACACCTACACAAACACATACACTCACAAACACATACACAAACACACACCTACACACACACATTTCCCTACACACAAACATACATACCGCCCACACACACAAACACACACGCCTACATACACAAAAACATAATTTGAATTCAAGAGGTCAAAATTCAATTTTTTTTTTTTTTTTTTTGTTAACTTTCAACTGCTTGTTTGTAGTTTCTTTTTCCTCTCAACTTTTTAGCTGTTCCAGCTATAAGCAGCTTTTATTCAGTTGTATGCAACCCGATGTTTTTAAAAAGGATTTATGTATTTCTTTTATCGTCTTGGGTTTCTCTCTATAGAATTCACTACTTATGTACCACCCCCTATGGGTAAAACTAATTATTTTTCATAGTCCTTATTTTTGTTTACATTAGTCGTACTCGAATTTCTTATTTCTGTTCGTAATTGCTGTAGAGAGGTGCCTTTTCTCACTTCTGTTCATACTGGCGTACCTCTGAGAAAGCTTCTGTTCTCAGCACGGTTAGCATTCCTATTGGTTCGTTTGATTGTTTTGTAGCTTTCTTATTGGTGGCCGACATTGCGCACGATTACACTTCCTTTTTTTTTTTTTGAGCAATCACGATTGCTTATTGTTCTCACTTGACTGTTTTGATGTGCTATCATTTTATTTTCCCGCCAGCACCCTCTGCCAGCACCACCGTCGACCTGCTCCTCTAGCGAAAACCGTCTCCAGGTTTCGTCAATATCCTATGTTTACACGCATACATACACACACGTACACTCGCACACAAACACATACACACGCATACATACGCCTACACACACCTACACAAACACATACACACACAAACACATACCTACACACAACTACCCACACACTCATGCCTGCACACAGACACATACACACATGCCTACACACACACATTTCCCTACACACAAACATACATACCGCCCACACACACAAACACACACACACGCATACATACGCCTACACACACCTACACAAACACATACACTCACAAACACATACACAAACACACACCTACACACATACACACACCTACACAAACACATACACTCACAAACACATACACAAACACACACCTACACACACACATTTCCCTACACACAAACATACATACCGCCCACACACACAAACACACACGCCTACATACACAAAAACATAATTTGAATTCAAGAGGTCAAAATTCAATTTTTTTTTTTTTTGTTAACTTTCAACTGCTTGTTTGTAGTTTCTTTTTCCTCTCAACTTTTTAGCTGTTCCAGCTATAAGCAGCTTTTATTCAGTTGTATGCAACCCGATGTTTTTAAAAAGGATTTATGTATTTCTTTTATCGTCTTGGGTTTCACTCTATAGAATTCACTACTTATGTACTACCCCCTATGGGTAAAACCAATTATTTTTCATGGTCCTTATTTTTGTTTACATTAGTCGTACTCGAATTTCTTATTTCTGTTCGTAATTGCTGTAGAGAGGTGCCTTTTCTCACTTCTGTTCATACTGGCGTACCTCTGAGAAAGCTTCTGTTCTCAGCACGGTTAGCATTCCTATTGGTTCGTTTGATTGTTTTGTAGCTTTCTTATTGGTGGCCGACATTGCGCACGATTACACTTCCTTTTTTTTTTTTGAGCAATCACGATTGCTTATTGTTCTCACTTGACTGTTTTGATGTGCTATCATTTTATTTTCCCGCCAGCACCCTCTGCCAGCACCACCGTCGACCTGCTCCTCTAGCGAAAACCGTCTCCAGGTTTCGTCAATATCCTATGTTTACACGCATACATACACACACGTACACTCGCACACAAACACATACACACGCATACATACGCCTACACACACCTACACAAACACACACCTACACACAACTACCCACACACTCATGCCTGCACACAGACACAAGCACACATGCCTTCACACACACACATTTCCCTACACACAAACACACATGCCCCCCACACACACAAACACACACGCCTACATACACAAAAACATAATTTGAATTCAAGAGGTCAAAATTCAATTTTTTTTTTTTTTTTTTTGTTAACTTTCAACTGCTCGTTTGTAGTTTCTTTTTCCTCTCAACTTTTTAGCTGTTCCAGCTATAAGCAGCTTTTATTCAGTTGTATGCAACCCGATGTTTTTAAAAAGGATTTATGTATTTCTTTTATCGTCTTGGGTTTCACTCTATAGAATTCACTACTTATGTACCACCCCCTATGGGTAAAACCAATTATTTTTCATAGTCCTTATTTTTGTTTACATTAGTCGTACTCGAATTTCTTATTTCTGTTCGTAATTGCTGTAGAGAGGTGCCTTTTCTCACTTCTGTTCATACTGGCGTACCTCTGAGAAAGCTTCTGTTCTCAGCACGGTTAGCATTCCTATTGGTTCGTTTGATTGTTTTGTAGCTTTCTTATTGGTGGCCGACATTGCGCACGATTACACTTCCTTTTTTTTTTTTTTGAGCAATCACGATTGCTTATTGTTCTCACTTGACTGTTTTGATGTGCTATCATTTTATTTTCCCGCCAGCACCCTCTGCCAGCACCACCGTCGACCTGCTCCTCTAGCGAAAACCGTCTCCAGGTTTCGTCAATATCCTATGTTTACACGCATACATACACACACGTACACTCGCACACAAACACATACACACGCATACATACGCCTACACACACCTACACAAACACATACACACACAAACACATACCTACACACAACTACCCACACACTCATGCCTGCACACAGACACATACACACATGCCTACACACACACATTTCCCTACACACAAACATACATACCGCCCACACACACAAACACACACACACGCATACATACGCCTACACACACCTACACAAACACATACACTCACAAACACATACACAAACACACACCTACACACATACACACACCTACACAAACACATACACTCACAAACACATACACAAACACACACCTACACACACACATTTCCCTACACACAAACATACATACCGCCCACACACACAAACACACACGCCTACATACACAAAAACATAATTTGAATTCAAGAGGTCAAAATTCAATTTTTTTTTTTTTGTTAACTTTCAACTGCTTGTTTGTAGTTTCTTTTTCCTCTCAACTTTTTAGCTGTTCCAGCTATAAGCAGCTTTTATTCAGTTGTATGCAACCCGATGTTTTTAAAAAGGATTTATGTATTTCTTTTATCGTCTTGGGTTTCACTCTATAGAATTCACTACTTATGTACTACCCCCTATGGGTAAAACCAATTATTTTTCATGGTCCTTATTTTTGTTTACATTAGTCGTACTCGAATTTCTTATTTTAATTCGCAACGAATTCAGACGTGATTTTTCTCAATTTCGATCAGACTTGCGTGCCTGTGAGAAAGATTCTGTTCTTAGCACGGTTTGTACTCCTATTGGTTAGTACGATTGCTTTCTAGATTTCTTATTGGTTGCTCGTTTTAGCCTCGGTTTCTACCCTTTAAAATGCCACATGTTTAAACTTTCTATTTATATTTCTATTCCGAGTCACAACTGACTACAACTGTATTTATGTCGAGGACTGCATACTAAGTGCCTTGCCTCCATTATTTTTTTATACCGATAGATGGCAGCACCATCACCGGATCGAACAGTTAATGAGAATTTAGAACTAGTCCAGGAGCTAATAGCACCCCCAGAGGTATCGTTTCACTTGGAGGACATTGAGACCACGAGCCTATTTAACGTCGCCCAGTCCCCTTTAATGACGACGGTGGGTCTTCGATCATCGAGGTTCGAACCCAGGACCCTCCGGCCCCGAATCCGATACTCTACCGATCGGGCTACCACGGCCCATGTTTAAACTTAAATGGCCCTGAAAGACGCCTTTTTTCACTTCTCCCCTCCTCCATCACTCCCTATATCATGTCAGCTTGATCAGGTCAAATTCCGTCCAACCGCGTAAAAGATCCTCGGCTCTCTGGCGCAAAAATCTCTAATACAACAAAAATATACAAAAAAAGAAAAATTAATTTGAATTTTGACATCTTGAATTTAAATTATGTTTTTCGCAATCACGAGTGTGTGTATGTAGGCGTGTGTGTTCGTGTTTTGGGGGTATGTGTGTTTGTATGTAGGGGGTATGTGTATGTGTGTGTAGGCATGTGTGTTTGTGTCTGTGTGCTGGCATAAGTATGTAGATAGTTGTGTGTATGAATGTGTGTGTGGGGGGTTGTGTGTATGTGTGTGTAGGCATATGTGTGTCTGTGTGCAGGCATGAATGTGTGGGTAGTTATGTGTATGTTTTCGTGTGTGTGTATGTGCAGGTGTCTGTATGTTTTGTGTGTGTATGTGTAGGTGTCTGTATATATGTGTGTGTATGTGTTTGTGTATGTGTTTGTGTGTGTGTGTGCGTGTGTGTGCAGTTGTGTATGTATGCGCGTGTGTGTAGGACATGGATGCAACCTGGAGACGGCTTTCGCTAGAGGAGCAGCATCGTGAGGAGCCGGTCGACGGTGATGGTGCGTAGGGTGGCGGTGGGAAAATAAAATGATAGCACGCCAAAAACAGTCAAATGAAAGCAATAAGCAATCGTGATTGCTCAAAAAATCTTTAAAAAAATCTCCGGCACAAAAATCTCTAACTGTTAAACTTAAATGCAGATCCTCCACCTTGTTTTAATTGCATGAGTGAACACCCAGCCCCAAGCATTAACTGCCTTAAAAGACCAAGGAACCTTTCATTTAATGACAAGGGGTGAAAACTAGGAAAACATTAGAATACTTAAAGATTTTTTAGTCAAGCATGGAAGTTCTGTAACGATGTGAACTTTTCGATCCTATCTACTCTCAACTTTTTACAAATTTGGAGGCCTACTCATATCTTCCTCCCATTTCCGTCTGATGGCTTCTTTCTAAAACTTGGAAAAAGTCAGCTAGGTGCCATAGGTCAACCAAAAATGTTCACTTACTTACTAAAAGATGAAAAACTTAGTTTTAAAAAAAATAATTTGAATTTTGACATCTTGAATTCAAATTATGTTTTTCGCAATCACGAGTGTGTGTGCGTATGTAGGCATCTGTGTTTATGTGTGTGGGGGGGGGGGGTATGTGTGTTTGTGTGTAGGGGGTATGTGTATGTATGTGTAGGCATGTGTGTTTGTGTCTGTGTGCAGGTATGAATGTGCGGGTAGTTGTGTGTATGAGTGTTTGTGTGTGTTGGGGATCTGTGTATGTGTGTGTAGGCATATGTGTTTGTGTCTGTGTGCAGGCATGAATGTGTGGGTAGTTGTGTGTAGGTGTTTGTATGTATGCGTGTGTGTATGTGTGTGTTTGTGTATGTGTGTGTAGGCATGTGTGTTTGTGTCTGTGTGCGGCCATGAGTGTGTGGGTAGTTGTGTGTATGAATGTGTGTGGGGGGGATCTGTGTCTGTGTGCAGGCATGAATGTGTGGGTAGTTGTGTGTAGGTGTGTGTATGTGTAGGTGTCTGTATGTATGCGTGTGTGTATGTATGAGTTTGAGTGTGTGTATGTAGGTGTCTGTATGTATGCGTGTGTGTATGTATGAGTTTGAGTGTGTGTATGTAGGTGTCTGTATGTATGCGTGTGTGTATGTATGAGTTTGAGTGTGTGTATGTGTGTGTTTGTGTATGTGTGTGTAGGCATGTGTGTTTGTGTCTGTGTGCGGCCATGAGTGTGTGGGTAGTTGTGTGTATGAATGTGTGTGGGGGGGATCTGTGTCTGTGTGGAGGCATGAATGTGTGGGTAGTTGTGTGTATGTGTAGGTGTCTGTATGTATGCGTGTGTGTATGTATGAGTTTGAGTGTGTGTAGGTGTATGTATTTGTGTGTGCGCACGTGTGTGTGTGTATGTAGGCGTGTGTGTTCGTGTTTTGGGGTATGTGTGTTTGTGTGTAGGGGGTATGTGTATGTGTGTGTAGGCATGTGTGTTTGTGTCTGTGTGCTGGCATACGTATGTGGATAGTTGTGTGTATGAATGTGTGTGTGTGGGGGGTATGTGTATGTGTGTGTAGGCATATGTGTGTCTGTGTGCAGGCATGAATGTGTGGGTAGTTATGTGTATGTTTTCGTGTGTGTGTATGTGTAGGTGTCTGTATGTTTTGTGTGTGTATGTGTAGGTGTCTGTATGTTTTGTGTGTGTATGTGTAGGTGTCTGTATATTTGCGTGTGTGTGCGTGTGTGTATGTGTTTGTGTATGTGTGTGTAGGTGTATGTGTGTGTAGTTGCGTATGTATGCGCGTGTGTGTAGGACATGAATGCAACCTGGAGACGACTTTCGCTAGAGGAGCAGCATCGTGAGGAGCCGGTCGACGGTGATGGTGCGGAGGGTGGCGGTGGGAAAATAAAATGATATCACGCCAAAAACAGTCAAATGAAAGCAATAAGCAATCGCGATTGCTCAAAAAATCTTTAAAAAAATCTCCGGCACAAAAATCTCTAACTGTTAAACTTAAATGAAGATCCCCCACCTTGTTTTAATTGCACGAGTCAGCACCCAGCCTCAAGCATTAACTGCCCTAAAAGACCAAGGAACCGTTCATTTAATGACAAGGGGTGAAAACTAGGAAAACATTAGAATACTTAAAGACTTTTTAGTCAAGCATGGAAGTTCTGTAACGATGTGAACTTTTCGACCCTATCTACTCTCAACTTTTTACAAATTTGGAGGCCTACTCATATTTTCTTTCCATTTCCGTCTGAGGGCTTCTTTCTAAAACTTGGAAAAAGTCAGCTAGGTGCCATAGGTCAACCAAAAATGTTCACTTACTTACTAAAAGATGAAAAACTTAGTTTAAAAAAAAAAATTGAATTTTGACCTCTTGAATTCAAATTATGTTTTTCGCAATCACGAGTGTGTGTGTGTGTGTAGGCATCTGTGTTTATGTGTGTGGGGGGGTATGTGTGTTTGTGTGTAGAGGGCATGTGTATGTGTGTGTGGGGGGTATGTGTTTGCGTCTGTGTGCAGGCATGAATGTGTGGGTAGTTGTGTGTAGGTGTGTGTATGTGTGTGTAGGCATATGTGTTTGTGTCTGTGTGCAGGCATGAATGTGTGGGTAGTTGTGTGTAGGTGTGTGTATGTGTGTGTAGGCATATGTGTTTGTGTCTGTGTGCAGGCATGAATGTGTGGGTAGTTGTGTGTAGGTGTGTGTATGTGTAGGTGTTTGTATGTATGCGTGTGTGTAATGTATGAGTTTGAGTGTGTGTATGTGTGTGTAGGCATGTGTGTTTGTGTCTGTGTGCGGGCATGAGTGTGTGGGTAGTTGTGTGTATGAATGTGTGTGGGGGGATCTGTGTCTGGTGTGCAGGCATGAATGTGTGGGTAGTTGTGTGTAGGTGTGTGCATGTGTAGGTGTCTGTATGTATGCGTGTGTGTATGTATGAGTTTGAGTGTGTGTATGTGTGTAGGTGTATGTATTTGTGTGTGCGCACGTGTGTGTGTGTGTGTAGTTGTGTATGTATGCGCGTGTGTGTAGCATATGGATGCAACCTGGAGACGGAGGGTGCTGGCGGGAAAATAAAATGATAGCACATCAAAACAGTCAAGTGAGAACAATAAGCAATCGTGATTGCTCAAAAAGTAGTTCGTTATTTCGTACGCATTTCTGGTCAATCTAATAAGTGCGAATCTTTTCCTGTGTTTCTAGTTTCGCTGTCCCCCCCCCCCTGCCCCTGCTATTTCTTTTTTTTAATATGTCTCCCAGAAAGATTTCAAACAACAGGATTCGGGGCACTGCAAGCTCCACTTCAACGGCCCAGTAAAGGCCTCTAATTTTGCAAATAGTTGTTATTTTTATGTTGTTGTGATTAATTAATTTTAGTCCTGCCAAATCTCGCGTTTATTGTATTAGTTTTCAGATAAAATAACCTTATTTCTCGATTGTCTTCCTGTATGTTGATTTTCATTGCTTTGCACCATTTAACAGTCTGCTGTGGGCTTGGAACATTGGGTTTATGACTGAGCTTATTACATTGAAGAGTTATTGCCAAGTTGGGGCATCCTTTTTGGCAGCTAGTTGATTAAATTTGGCGGTAAATTGTTTCTTAACATGCTAAACACAATGCTAGAATGTGTGTATGATAAAAATTAATAATTAAAAAAATAGAGATCTGGACTTTTGTTATTGTTTCACTCACTTACTTATTCACAGTTGTTACGAATAATAACTTATACGAACACCTTTTGGCTTTTCATACTAACCGAATTCAATTGTATATTTACTTAAGTTCTAACCTAGTAAATTTAAAATTGTATTCCTAACATACAATAAAAAATTCCAGTCACTGCTATTGAAATATTTTCAAAATTAGAAATTTTAAATGGATGATATAATTTTTCAAACTGCACTTCCATTCACATTATTCAGACGAACTTTTAAAATATTGTGACTACTATTTTCTTACCCGCTTTCAACTGCACTTCCATTCATATTATTCAGACGAACTTTTAAAATATTGTGACTACTATTTTCTTACCCGCTTTCAACTGCACTTCCCTTCATACTATTCAGACGAACTTTTAAAATATTGTGACTACTATTTTCTTACCCGCTTTCAACTGCACTTCCATTCATATTATTCAGGCGAACTTTTAAAATATTGTGACTACTATTTTCTTACCCGCTTTCAACTGCACTTCCGTTCATATTATTCAGGCGAACTTTTAAAATATTGTGACTACTATTTTCTTACCCGCTTTCAACTGCACTTCCCTTCATATTGTTCAGACCAACTTTTAAAATATTGTGACTACTATTTTCTTACCCGCTTTCAACTGCACTTCCCTTCATATTATTCAGACCAACTTTTAAAATATTGTGACTACTATTTTCTTACCCGCTTTCAACTGCACTTCCATTCATATTATTCAGACGAACTTTTAAAATATTGTGACAACTATTTTCTTACCCTCTTCAAAATGTCTTTTCAGCTAAAGTTATTTGACTCAACCTACTCTTGATTCATTTTTAGATCTACATTTCTATTATTATCCACTGTAAAAGGAATTAAAAAAAAAAAAGCTAAGGATATGCATGTCAGCTAGTTTTGTGAATAGCTTGCGTTTCAGATCTTTTGGCGGAAAACAAAGTTGCTTGGCGAAATGACAATCGAAGCATGGGTCGCCAAATGGTTGAAAATCAGCCATTATTTGCTAACTGATGACAAGTCATGGAAAACGAGGTAATTATGAGAAATTTTAGCAGGTAACTACGAAAAAAAAAAGTTTCAGCAAAAGTCTTTTTTAAAATTTCATTTAAAGCTTAATCACACTTCTACACCTTCGTGATTCCGGGTTTCGTTATTATCCAGGTAACACACGTAACATTTAACTGTTTCATAAACGTTTTAAAATAGTTGTCCCAAAATTGATAATCATTTTAAAATATTTATAAAAAAAAAAGTGACCTGGTAATTGATTTCAATGAAACAAAATAACAAACAAACGAATTTTGTTAACCCTACTTATTCGCCCATTTAGTTAATCAGTTTTAGATAGTACTGTGCATTTTATTTAGTCAATTTCAATAACTCTCTAAGCAATTAAAGATGCAAGCGCCCAAAAAGAATCGGCAAACGGTAAGATTTTTACCTACAACTTCAATTTGAGATACCGATTGGTACATTTTTGCGTTAACGCAAAACGTTTACGCCATTACGTTCACGCCAACGCTGGACGTAGCAGTTCCAAATGAAATAAAAGTTACTGAAGACTGTGATCAAAAACTAATTACTAATGTCAAAATAATTCATAACTGAAAGAAAAACAGTTCAATCATTGCACCTGGAAAAACAATTATAATAAAAACACATTACGTCTTAAAATACATGTCGAGTGCCAAACTATAGATAATGTTGCCATCTAGCAACCATGTTGCCAAAGTTTTCGCCAAGCCTCCCACCAGTCACATGACGTATCCATGTACCAATTTTTTCATCATCAAGTCTGGGAAAACTCGGTCTACTCTTATTATTAGTCTATGGTGTAACCTTACGCAGAAATGAGTGAGACCATAGACTAATAATAAGATTATTATTAAGAATAATTATTAAGAATTATTATTAAGGATTATTATTAAGAATTATCATTAGTCTATGAATGAGACGTTACGCTATAGTTACATTACCATGGTGTAACCTTCAACAAGCGACGCGTAACTTTACACCAGTTATATCAGTTACTCCGGGGCAGTGAAAGCAGCTAAGCTGATACCGATTTTAGTAAGGTTATACAACATTTTTTAGTGTGTGTGATACAATGGACGCCGGTTAATTGAATCAGTAGCTAATTGAGTCAACCACCTTAATGAATCAAATCGCAAAAAACAACAAAATCCAGCGTTATTGAATGGGGTCGTTTCGAAAATTTTAAAACTATTTTTTTCTGAAAAAGCATACTTAAAAACATAGGATCTGACCATTATTTAAACAATTAAACCAAGTTTAATATTTTTAAAACATTATTTTGATCGGTGCGCTTTCATTGTTTACACTTCTGACGTGTGACATCACAAATGATGAAATGCCATTCAATGTTACCATTTTCACAGAACAAAATATTTAATTCGCATCTTTACTCATGTGTATTGGCAACGACATAGTTGATTCCAAGCACAGAGCGCAATTTTAATTCGCTGCTTGATTGTCATAACGTGGAAACGTAGTAGAAAGATGCGCCAAATTGCATCATTTGTGACGTCATCAAGACCAAGCCTTGTTTGATAAATCGGACATTTTAAAAAATTAATTTCAAAAAAACTGTTGGTAAAAATGAAAGTATTTTCTGGGTCCATGTAATTTTTATTTGCTCATTCTATCCATTTCAATGACTAAAAGTAGTACTTTTGACTGAAAGAAACCACCCCATTGGCCGCTTTATTGATTCAGCCGCTTTGTGGAATCAAAACTGTCCAGGGGAGCCCATCCCCCCAAGTTCAATGGCGTGAATCCCCCCCCCCCCAAATTTCTCCCAAACACCTTTCACTTTTCTACCTCCCTTTGTTTTATTTATTTATTTAATTTTTTAATATTTTTTATTTAATTTTTTTATTACTTTAATTATTATTTTTATTTAATTATTTAAAAAATATATTCATTTATTTATTTTTAATTGTTATTCTTATTTTATTGGAAAATTTCTGTACTACGCTAATGACATACACACACACACACACAATAAATATATAAATGAAACAAAATATAAACAGAATAAAAAAAAATAAAGTAAATAATTTTCCTTAATAATAAATAAATAATAAATTTAAATAAAGTAACCCCCCCCCCCCCAAATTTCGATGACGCAACTTGCGCCATAATCCCCCCTTGTGGGCACCCTTGAAACTGTGGAGAACAAACGTGATTCATATGAGCGGCGCCCCCTGCAGCTATTAAATCCCTAACTTGAAGAAATTCAAAAAATGCAATTTAAAAAATGAACAGGAAATGACAATGAAGCGGACGTGCCGCATGTGATGGATTTGAAAAGAGTCCTGAATTCGATGAGTAAGGAAAAAGCGTTAATATTCCAAAGCATTTAATGCTAAGATGCTTAACTTGATGCCAATCGAAAGTGTATGAGAATTTATTTGCCACTCTGCATATGCATATGTTTATCATAAATACGTATATATATATATATATATATATATATATATATATATATATATATATATATATATATATATATATATATATATTGTACGTTGCGCCAGAGGAAAAATTTCCACGTACACAAAAAAAACGTAATTTTATGTGTGTAAAAACAAGCCACACAATATCATTGCGTTTTCAGCCAAAACCTGCCATTTTTATTTATCGTTCCGTGGAATAAAACAAACACTGCGCCCTCTATAAATTAAAGTAGAAGTTATGAATTAAAGTGGAAGTTATTAAAATAAAAATAGAACCAAACAATATATATATATATATATATATATATATATATATATATATATATATATATATATAGGGTGTCCAGCTAAGGACGATATTGGAATAAAATAAACGGTATGTTTATTGTGAAACCCATAAAATCATACACAGGAACTTGTAAATTAGTTTTTAAATATCCAACAGGAGGCGCTGCACGCTGTAATTGCAATAAAAGTCTCCATGAATAGTGCTGCGAAGAGGTTAGACGATAATTTCTAGCGTAGATGTAAGCATATCTGGGAGACCAAACTGCTGCTGAAACAACAAACCTCTTCACAGCACTATTTATGGGGACTTCTATTGCAATTACATTGTGCAGCGCCACCTGTTGGCAGTTTTTAAAACTTATTTACAAGTTCCAGTACATGATTTTTATGGGTTTCACAGTAAACATACCGTTTATTTTATTCCAATATCGTCCTTTGTTTCCGAGATAAGATATTTAATTTTGAAACCAGGGAGTTCTTTGCTGGGCACCCTGTGTGTGTGTATATATATATATATATATATATATATATATATATATATATATATATATATATATTATATATATATATATATATATATATATATATATATACTATCATATATTGTATTTATAATCTGGACAAGTCAACCAAAATGAACTTCACTAAAAATTAACTTCGCTACTCAGTTCAAAACTTGTATTTTTCGTTTTAAAAGGTTCAATGTTTGTGTTTCATGTCATGCTGATATTCTGGACTTTCAGTAACCCACTTGCTTGTTTTGTGAGATGTCGGGGACTAGAGCTGCTTTTTTAGGCAAATTTCGCCAGCAGCACTCACGAAACATCTCATGGTTTTTCCCTACCCTTGGGGAGTACCCCCTGATGAAACCCCAGGGTATTTTGGGATTTTTTCATTTTTTCCTTCTTTTAAAAGATTTTTTCGTTCTTGTTCAATCCTTATATTGCTATCATATATATATATATATATATATATATATATATATATATATATATATATATATATATATATATATATATCTGTTTTCCCCTCTCAGTCCACTCCATCGGAGACAGGGAAAGAAATGTCTCCTCCCTCAGACCTTGGCCAGATGTCCCTACAAGTGCTGCATGTTCCACGCAGCCGAGAAGTCCGGCAAGAAGACTAAAAAGGTCAGTGACATTGAGTCTGTGAGCACTGAAACCAGTTCACCCCCAAACGCAGATCCAAAGAGAGGTCAGACGAGACAATAGCACTTTGACCCCATTGCAAGTATGACTAAGGCCCCTCCAGTGGAGGAGCAGACGCATCCGCCATTTTGGAGCAAACTTGATCCAGTGCTTCGTAGCGATAGCATTGTTGCTGATGTTTACATTTCTTTAGCATGCGTTAAATTGAGTCAAATAGCTGATTGTGCGCAGGGCCTGATTACCGCACAGGCCAACTAGGCCTGGGTCCCCATTTTCCTCAGGAGCTCCAATTTTTTAAAAACTTATACATAGCATTAAAAAAGCATACATTTTTGTGAAAATAATAAAAATTATTGATTTATTAATTGAAAACATACTTCTAAAATATTGTTAAACATTATTTTGCATTGACTTAATGTGATAGAATAGAGGGGGGCCTCCAAAGCATTGTGGGCCTTGGATCTCACATTTAGTTAGTTGGCCCTGATTGTGCAGCTGTAAATTGTGCAAACAGCTCCAAAAAAGGATTTTAGATTTCCAGCAGATGCAGAAAGAAAGAAGAAATGGATAATTAATAGCCCGCGAAGAAACTGGCAGCCTGGAAACGACGCCAACTGTTTCCAAAATTTCGCCAATGTTCGCCTTCGCTCTCCGACTCTCTCGTTCCGTGTTTGGCGAATGATTGCCAATAAAGGTAGCTTTCCCTGTTGCACGCTTGCTCCAACATGGCGGATGCGTCGGCCTCTCCAGTTATAGGGGTTTTAAGTATGACCTCCTTTAAAAACAAAGAGAGACTGGACGCGCCCTTGGTTCAGCCGAAGACTTATAGATACACTCATGGCAATTTGTGCCTTGCTCTGCCAGTTTAAATAACTTGAGTAAAAATTATTTTTTATTTATTTTATTTTATTTATTTTTTTGAGCAATCACGATTGCTTATTGCTTTCATTTGACTGTTTTTGGCGTCCTATCATTTTATTTTCCCACCGCCACCCTCCGCACCATCACCGTCGACCGACTCCTCACGATGCTGCTCCTATAGCGAAAGCCGTCTCCAGGTTGCATCCATGTCCTACACACACACGCATACACACGCACACATACACAACTACATACACACACGCACACATACACACATACACCTACAAACACACACATACACCTACACACACACATTCATACACACAACTACCCACACACTTATGCCAGCACACACACACAAACACACATGCCCACATACACATACCCCCTACACACAAACACACATACCCCCCCCCACACACACAAACACACACGCCTACATAAACACACTCGTGATTGCGAAAAACATAATTTGAATTCAAGATGTCAAAATTCAAATTAATTTATTTTCTTCTTTTTTTTATTTTATTTATTTATTTATTTATTTATTTATTTTTTTTTTTTTTTTGAGTGAGTGAGTGGGAATAAAAGTTGTTTCTAAGTCTACACTGTTACATATTCTATGTTCATAAGTGCGCTTAAGTGCGTCTCGAACTTAAATATTTGGAAGAAAGGAAATTCTCAATTTAACGTATGAAACTCCAAGAATGATGAAAATTGAGCATGCACTTGCACACATCCCTACACCTAATGAAAAGACACGGTATTTGGGAAGCACATCTCTATTTTAGTTATCTGCTAACTCAATAGATGGCGCCACTTAAGTGAGCATGAAAATCACATCTGCTATTTAAGTTACGCCATCTATTGAGTAACTAGATAACAAAAACCGTAAATCGTCTGCTACGCTAATACCGAAGAGACATTAGACGTCATTAAAAAACTAGTTTGGCTATATTGTGTCCAAATTGTGAGGCAAAATTTTCGAATAAGGAAATTTGACAGGTTTAGTGACCTCCTGTTGACCTCCCACTGGGGTATTCCTGGTATCCCCAGGAGACCTGTAATATCTTATGGGACACCTGGGATATAGTTCTTACGAAAAATAGAATGTTAAGCAGAAAAGATTCACTAAATCAGATGTACATAGATACTATAAGTTTTAACATGGTTTCACTAGATAATTGAGTGATGCTATGGTTGTAGCAATGCAAGCTGTACAACAATGCAGCAGATGTGGGAAATTAAAATATGGAATCGAAGTAGAGACTTAGGTATGAAAAATTATACTGTCCTATTTTAGTAAAACTCTTAGTTATCTCTCTGTGTGTTGATTAAGATGACTAGCCAGTGTGCTTTTGCAGGAGCTCCTATCCAGGTCAAACAAAAGACGGTCGAAAACTTTAGTGAAGAAACCCAGGACAAGTAAGTAAAGCAAATGGTATGGAAATATTTTTTTGATTTTCCTTTTAATTAAAAACTATGTATAATTTCATTTGTGTGAGGAGAAAGAGAAAACTATATGTCAATTCAATAAAGCACATTATTTTATTTACTACTTAAAGAAATAACTTAAACTTTAAAATAAATTATTACAACGTTAAATCGCATAAATTTACAGAGAAATGCATCAGGGCTCGAAAGGAATCCTTTTCAATCCCAAAGATGTGAGCTTATGGATGAAAAAAAAATCAATATTTTATTTATGAGCTCACTTCATTTTCATTGAAAAAAGGGCTCCTTGTAACTCCAAAACACGTGCTGCAGTTCTCTTCTTAGTAGCAACCTCGCAGGAAAATGCTTAAGTGGATCGTGTGATGATTTGCATTGCTATATGCATTTTTTGCAGTTGCGAAAATAGAGGTCTTGCAGGTTAAACAAGGACACGCTGTATCTATTATATATATATATATATATATATATATATATATATATATATATATATATATATATATATATATATATATATATATAGATATAGATATATATATATGTATACATATATACTAGTGGTACCCGCACGGCTTTGCCCGTAATAGAAAAATTAAAAGGTCTTTTGGTTCGCCTGTATATTTACAAATAATGTATGGTGAATTTGCTCGCCAATTGACTTGTACCCATGTTACGGTTCCACATTATGATAATTTTGTATCTCTCCAATTGGTTTGTGCCCATGTTACGGTTCCACGTTACGATAATTTCGTAATTTACTCGTCCATCTTATGATAGTTTTGTTCTTAAAATTGGAATAGAAAAAGAACCACATCGAATTTTCGAAAAATCGCTTCGAGGTGCCCACCCCCTTGCTACAAACTAACTTTGTGCCCAATTTCATGAAAATCGGCCGAACGATCTAGGCGCTACGCGCGTCACAGAGATCCAGACATCCTACAGACATCCTCCGGACAGAGAGACTTTCAGCTTTATTATTAGTAAAGATATATATATAAACTTTACTGGATATAGTTAATACAGTTGGCTCTCTATTTAACGACTTTCAAGGGACCACAAAAAATCGCCCTTAAATAGAGAAAATCGATAAATAGAGCGTCGTTAAACAGAGAGCCAACTGTATTTAACTGAACTGAGTAGTTGATGTATCGTTATAATTATTATTTACATTTATTTATAATAATAATAATTATTTTTTGCCACTCAAAGTACTAAAATTCCAATACTAATTCTAACATTTTATTTTTTGGCACAGAAAATTTATACACAAATCACGGATACAAGCGAAACGCTCAAGTCCGGAGCACGAAACTCGAGACCAAACCCGCGATTACGAAAACCCTCGTTTCTGACGTCAGGAATTCGTCGCCGAAGTCGCCATTGGTGGAGAATGCGACGCAGACGAACTCGTGGAGTTTGAAACTCGTGACCCTGACGAGCTCCTGCGAAGACCAAGGAGGCGGCACCGTCGAAGACAGCGAGGAGACGGAGAGTGCAGACGATTGCAAGAGCGACACCTTGAACGACGCGAGCATGATCACGGAAGAGGTGGCTTCGGAGGTGCTGAAGAGACGGAAGAGTACTGCACAAGAGACTGTTGTCAGTTCTGCTGAGAAGCAGTCTCAGAGGAATCTTGGAACTGCTGCGTCATCGAGGAGAGGTTCGACAGTTGGTAAAGAATCCGAGAAAGAATCTTTTTCTGAAGAAAGAATCTCTAAACATACTGACTGCAGAGAACGATCAGACGTATGTTCAACAAGGAAAGAATCAAAAGAAGCTTCTTCGAGGAGTAGAAAATCAAAAGATGCTTCTCTGAAAGGAAAAACTCTAAAAAGTTGTGCTTCGGATGACAAGAAATCGGAAAATTTCTCCAGGAAAAGTTCCAAAAGTTTGGCCTTGAAGCATTCTGAGAGAAATACCAGCATGAAAAAGTCAACCACGGCGAAACTGACCGGCGATGGATCTTCCAAGGAAAATCCAGTAGGCACTGAAGACACAAAAGTGAATGCGAAGCCAGTTAAGTTGCGATTACTTGCCAACAAACTATCAGCGTCAAAAAAGTTTGCCCAAGTCAAAAAGTCCAAGAGCGACCAGGAACTTCCCGCGGATGCAGCCAATTCAAAACCAGCAGGTGACAAAGACGAAGATCAAAACGATGAACAGGCCACTAACATCCAAGAAGATGTTTCGACAGCGAATCCCGTAGATGTTCCGATTCTGCCTGCAGAAGCTCCATCCTGTCCACCAGAAGATTCGAAGGAGGAAGGGACGAGGACACGAAAGGACTCGTCCAGGGAGACAGTGTCCACGACGAGCAACGAAAAGGAGACGACCCTCCTTCCGGCAACTTCGGTGTCCACCTCTTCCGGTGCCGAAGGCCTGGATGACAGCGAGGGGTCAAGCTTCAAGGAAAACGACAACCTGTCTCCTGAGTACAGCAGCCATTGGACCACGTCCACCGAGACCTCCGAAGTCGAGGTGGACGAAAATTTCAGGCGAAGATTCATTGCCTACAAGATGTCCTTGCTAAATGATGACGATGGTGTCGACGCTTCGTCTGAAGACGAAACTTCCATCAGGGGACAGCCCTCGGAGGTGAGTTTGGCCATCGATTGCAAATCTCACTAATTGTTTTGAATTTAATCCTTAAATGTGATTGTGTTGCCATTTGGCAACATACTCAATATAGTGTTCTAAAATTCTATAAGAACAAATTGAAACTCTATGTATAATATTTGTTAACTCTCAATTACTTGAAGTCCCAAGGGACCGGCTAAAACGTTCGAGTTATTGGTAGTTCGAGTTATGGGAAGTTTCCACAACAGCCTCCGGAGTTTGGGACCCAAAGAAAACTTTGGATAAAGGAATATTCGAGTTATAAACTTCGAGTTATCGAGATTTGACTGTAATTGCCAATAACAAAGAAAATACTCACTCTAGATGCAATTAAATCAATTTTAAACTTCTAAATGCACCAATCTGATGAAAAACAAAAATAGATGTCTTATTTCGGCATTCGCAAATGAAGGACTTTTTCTTTTTAGTTTAGTGAGCTTCAAAAAAGCCTACTTTTAATTCTATGAGGAAGAAAGTTTTACTACTACTTAAGTAGTAAGGCACTTTTAAAATTTTCATCAATTCTTCGGGACATTTGATGGTAAATTATTTGTTGTGCTTTCTGTTAAATCCAGATATTGTCGAGTGGTTATTTGACCATTAACCATTCGTAAATTATACTATGATATTTAAAGTATTTTTCATAGACTAATAATAAGAATAGACCGAGTATGGCAACCTTTTTGCTGCTCATAAACCAAACCATGTGACTGGTGGATATCCTAGCAACAACAGGCGTTGATCGTAGCAGACGATCAACGCCCGCGAGAAATAAAATAAATAGAATTAATGAAAGAATGATCTTTTATGGAGTCCGATTCGTAAATTTGTTATTCTAAGTTGTAAATATTTTGTTAATATAGTGAGTTTTTCGTTTGGATAGTACTGTGCATTTTCTTAGTCAATTTCAATAACTCTCTAAGCAATTGAAAATGCAGGCGCCCAAAAAGAATCGGCAAACGGTAAGATTTTTACCTACAATTTCAATTTAAGATACCGATTAGTAACGCCATTACGTTCACGTCAACGCTGAGGTAGCAGTTCCGAATGAAATAAAAGTTACTGAAAACTGCGATCAAAAACTAATTACTGATGTCAAAATAATGCATAACTAAAAGAAAAACAGTTCAATCTCTGCACCTGGAAAAAAATTATAATGAAAGCACATTACGTCTTAAAATACATATCGAGTGCCAAACTATAGATAACACTGCCATCTAGCAACCATGCTGCCAAAGTTTTCGCCAAGCCTCCCACCAGTCACATGATGTATCTATGAACCAATTTTTTCATCAGCAAGTCTGGGAAAGTTCGGTCTACTCTTATTATTAGTCTATGGTATTTTTCTTGTGATTTGAACAGAAGTTTGAAGCCGCAAACTTCAATGTCAAATCTCTACCTCACCGGAAAGTTAGCTAAAGATCAATCACAGGATCCACCCGAACAGACATGCGTCAAAGCGAGTCAATAAAAGCATAGTAAAAAAAACTTCCCGGCAGAGAGACATAACACAATATGGAATAGATACAGGGCGTGCTAAAACAGTCTGGCAGTTTTCAAAAACGGTCAAGGTTTTTAAAAAATCTTGCGAAAAAATCATGTGACAGGGCATAAATTCGGTCACTTGGTAAAAATTTTCCAATGAATTTTACTGCATATAATTAGCCCGTAAATAAAAGAAGAATAACTAAAAATCACACCTCCAGTTTTCGAAATTTTAAGTGAATAAAACTACTTAAAAATATGTTCGAAAAATCCACAGTCGGCTCAACCACAGTTCGTGTTCGGAGAACGAAATTACAGACATCTTCTAGAAAGTTATCAAAGAAATGGCGGCAAATTTTGTCACAAATTATTTTTTCAAGTTTCCCAACTGCTCTGGAATTTTGCATCCTTGAGAAACATCTGAACAAAAACCAGAATGTATGGTAAGAAAAATTTATGACTGTCAAAAATTAGGAAGCTGCTTCAGGCATATTTCTGAAATCAGAGTTGCTTTCTCGTTATAAATTTTTGAAAACTGTTTAGTCCACCGACATGCAATTGTTGCCAGTGGTGGACAGTTTGAAAATAAAGTAATGTAAATTCACTCATTAAAAATTTCAAAAAATTGCGATACGCTTTTCATTTATTACTATCTTTGATTTATTATCTGCAATACCATCTACTACATATGCCCCGTGACATGAATTTTCTGCAAGATTTTTAAAATCTTGACGATTTTCTGGTTGTAGAATTTCTAAAAATCGTCGGTCTACTTTAGAACAACTCTCACAGTTGGTGTATACCCATAGCAACAGCTCATTGCAACAAACTTATTTTGTTACCTCCGCAGAAAGGAAGAAATCAAACAAAGTATTGATTTATTGGAATTCTTATAACCTCAGAAAACAGAAATAATGAACTGACTCTGTGCTAGAAGAAATTCTAGAATAACTGCAATGTTAGCTTTTTATGGGAAAATTTATTTAACGTAGTAGAGAATTTTTCAAGAGTTAGGTGCAATATAAAAGCAATGAAAACTGATTTTGATTTAATTTTGGTTAAAGAGGCAATGATGTCTTGATTTTTTTAAAAATAATTATTGAATACAGTATACTCCCGATTATCCGTGCTAATTACCGGGCGGCGTAGCACGGATAATCGAAAAACACGGATAATCCGAAAAATCATTTAAGGAATATGCAGGGTAAGTATTTAAGGGGGAAATTAGAAAAAACTAAATAATATATATATATACTCACACAAACCAGGAACTTTTCTTCGAAATGTATTTGCTTAAAAAAAATCGGTGATACATTTTTATTTTCTTTGTTTGTTTAAATTGTTGCGTATGTCCGTACGAATTTTTTCTTACTGCAATTATTTCTCCGCAATCGTAACCTCTTTCACTGATGTAATCCAATAAATGTTCCACAGATTGTAGAGCAGTAGAATGTGAAATTGTATTTTTCTTCGTATTCTTCATCTTCGTTTTCGGTATCATCACTTGCGTTTGATTCAGTAACAAGTTCAACGATATATTCGTCAGTCAGACATTGAAATCCTGGTTCACATTCGTCGCTTTTGAACCACTCTTCGACATTTTCAGCGTCAACTGATTCGAAACCTTCGATTTCTTTAACTTCCTCAATGATGTTATCGATAATATCCATATTATCGATAACATCATCGAAGCTTTAGAAAAGTGTGGTTCTGAAATGATGCACGGATAATTCGCAAACCGGATAATCTGCACACGGATATTCGGGAGTATACTGTATTTTCAATTTTTTTTGTTATTCTGCCTCAAATGTGAATGCTCAGCATTTTTTTTAAGAAGAGGAAAATATTCCAAGAGATCATAAAAAGTGTTACCTTGCCCGAAGGAACAATAAAACGATTTGAACTGCGAGTGAATAACCCAAATGGTGATTGCAAAACCGGTACAGTTACTGGATATACCGGTCTTTCGTGCAATTTCGTAAAACTGGTATTTGATAAGATAAAATATTGGAAGCAAATAATAAGTACTTTTAACTGAAGAGCTCGCTAAAATCTATTGCAAGTAGTCTACAGTGTGTCCCAAAAGATCGTTTACAAACTTAACATGCTAATCTGTCATATCATGATGAACAAGATTTACATAGTAACATACGTTCGCAAGCCCAATGCTGGCGCACTACGCACACCAAGTCAGGCACTAACGGATGCAGAACATGTCGCATATTTATTACACAAAGACGATTTTACACAACATTTTAGTTTTTCAAGGAAGGTTTATAGCTGTTGTTGAAATTGTTTGCCTTTAGCTTTCAAACACGCGTCACAACGATAAAGTACCGACCGTCGTAATAACCCATACGCTGCGTTTGTCATTGCAAACATGATTATGAGAGCTGGCGGGAAACAAATTTTAGCAACTACTTTAAGCTTTCCTTAAAAACTAAAATGTTATGTAAAACCGTCTTTGTGTAATAGATATGCGACATATTGTGCATCCGTTAGTGTCTGACTTTGTGTGCATGTAGTGCGCCAGCATTGCGTTTACGAACACATGTTCCTACGTAAATCTTGTTCATCATGATATGACAAACCAGCATGTTTAGTTTGTAAATGATCTTTTGGGACACCCTGTATTCGTTAACAAATAGCAAACTGGCAACATATATATTTTTTAAAATCATTAAGCGTTCTCTCTTGTATCTACCAATAATGACAGTTTCCCATTGCGCGAATAAAGGCTTGGAATTGTGTTTCAAATTTACTAAAAAGGGCTATTAATTTGCATTGTATATAATTTAGAAGGGTCTCATAGGAGGAAAAAAATCGTATTTTCGATTGGTATTAATATTTTAAATGTACAAGTAGGTCTTCACCGAAAAAAAATGCTAAAGAATACTAAATTTTGTTGTGAATTAATATCTGCGACAATTACTTTCCTACAAACAGGGGTGATTGTAAGTTCATCAAAAAAAATACCTGAAAGTTTCAAAGCGAGAACGGGGGGGGGGGGGGGTAATCTTTGGCCCCAATTACTTAAGTGCACCTTTGCCATAGTTTTAAATAGTTCTGTGTCAAAATATTATGTGCACATTTAATTAAATTTTTAATGGATTACAACAAAGTTACTTTTGAGCTGGTGTTATACAAATTATCTTGACATTTGTATATCTTAAGGGATAGTTGTCCATCTTAGGGCTGTTGCATGTATATTTGATGAGTATTATATAATTTAAACTAAATTGCGGAGGTAGGGAGATAAAAGCATAACGAAAAAAGAACATAATTCCGGTATTTTCAGACATGAAAATACCGGAAATACGTCCGAAAATACCGGAAATTCGGTAAAATACCGGACCACAATCGCCCCTGTACAAAGGCAAGACCCAACCGAGGGCGCTCTCGATAAAGTTCTTTTTCGAACAAAAAAAAAAAGGGATCAAAATCGGTCCATCCGTATAGTAGCTACGATTTGAAAAGAGAATAAAATGGATGGAGTGAAGACTTTCATTCGTGAAGCAAACACCCCAAGTAACGTGATAAATGAATGCCACTTTCACCACAAAAAATATTTTCCAGGGGTCTTCCGGGGTGGAAGATTCAGCCGCCGATTTTGCGGAAGAACTCGTGGAGCTGGTGTGCAGGAACGACGCGGGAAAACTGAGAGAATTCCGAGCGGAGGAAAAAGAACGTCTACTGAGGTAAGGGGACCGATCGCTCTCATTCTGACCACATTTTTTGACCACACTGGCACCCATTCGGTGTTTTTGGCGGAACTTTGTGACTTCTTCAGGTAGAAATAAAAAATTTTCTTTCTTTCTTTTTTACTTCCTTTTACAAAAAAGGAAGTATTGTATTCGCGAAAAAATTTTCACTCAAAAATCGCCCTTCATTTCCATTTTGCTCACCCCCAAATGAATGTTGAGTTTTTTTTTCGATTCGACCACATGCGGAAAAGTGCCTAAGAATGTATAGACACGCGAAATATCCATTTTGACCATCACCGAGGTAATTACAACGACTTTTCTCGTGACGTCTGTATGTATGTGCGTATGTATCTCGCATAACTCAAAAATGGTATGTCCTAGAAAGTTGAAATTTTGGTACATAGACTCGTAGTGGGGTCTAGTTGTGGCACCTCCTATTTTGGTTGCATTCGGGTGTTTCTAAAGGGGTCTTTTGCACCTTTTTGGGGGGAAATCATTGTTAATTTCGATGCAAACTCAAGTGGTGTTATAATTTGGCGGTCACTTGGCGATATATCGCCAGTCTTTTGGTTGCCAAGTTTTTGTCGCCAACTTGGCGAAAAATTTGGCGATTTTTTTTTTTTTTTTAAATCTGCTTTCAATGTGGCCATTGCTAGTGATATTTAAAGAGTTAGAGAGAGAATCCCATTAAAATTGCAATATTAGGGAAATAGCATTAAATTGGTGTAAAAGGAAGTCATGTGATGCACGGCATCAGCTCGTTTTTAAATCAGAACTTGTTGCAACCGTCTGTCGCTTAACCTGTCAAAATAAAACGTTTCTCAAAGAAAACTCTTATCTATATTTGATGTGTTCAAATAGTTTAGTTAGCTATCGATATTCTACTACCTTGTGCAATAAGAAGTAATAAAAAAAAAAACACTTATGAGCAGACAAGTAATCGAACACATTAAAAACGTTTAAATCGCACATATTTTCAGAGAACTGTAGGACACGTGTTTCGGGATTAAAATGAATCTCTTTTCGATGCAGAAGAAGTAAGCTTTGTCTATTTTCATACATAAGCTCTCCTCTTTTACACAGAAAAAGGGATTCCCTGTAACCCCGAAACACATGCCTGCTATTCTATGCAAAGTATTTGTGGTTTAACGTTGTTATATATATTTTTTACTGGTCTTACGTCATGTACAGGTTCCGGCACATCAATCTCTTGCATTTGGAGAGGTCGCTTAGTGAGTTGTGGAGAATAAAAATGTAACGGAAGTGGTATCTATGGATAGCAGTATACGAGCCGTTTGCTGTGGTTCCAATAGCGTAGCGCGGTGAGCATCGTCACGTGATGTGGAGGAGTATATTTTTTGTGGCAGTTCTCTGATTACTACTCAACGAGTATTTTGCATGTGGTTCCCACATGAATCGATTATTTGAGATAGGGGCGTAAGTCCAATGGCTTTCCGTAGGACTTACGCCCTTTCTGAAATAATCGATTCACTTTTGGTCGACATGATCCTGTTTGAGATAGAAAAATCGTTCACGTTTGGGTATCAAACTTTAGAGCCACAGACAGGTACCGCACCAGGGTTGGCAAGTTTTTGCCGGAGGCGGAAAAAACCATGGAAAAAACCACGGTTTTTACCGCCCGGCAAAAAAAAGGTTTTTGCCAGTTTTTGCCAAAGTGGCAAAAAATAGATTTTGTGTTAACAACTTACGGACAGTTTTTTTCCTTTTATATAAAAGTAAAAGCATGAAAAGATTTTGATAAAAGGCTTTGCCATTTTCTGTAGAGTGAGCTAGTATCACTAAAAAGTAGAGTGAATATAGAATGCACATATTGATCAGCTTTTTTTTTCTTCTTTTTAAATTCTTCTCTTGGCTATCCATTTTCGCAGTAAGTGAGAAAAAATGCATTATTTCTTTAGTGAGGAAAAGTTAATATTTTTCTATATTCAAGTAAATATTCTGTTATTAATTAAATAACTTAAAAATCTTGGGGGGGGGATAAAAAAAGTGATTAATTAAATATATATGTATATATATATATATATATATATATATATATATATATATATATATATATATATATATATATATATATATATATATATATATATATATATATATATATATATATATATATATATATATATATATATATATATAAAATTAGAATTCAATTTTTTTATTAATTTACTAGGCTTCAGTAAACATTCTTTGTTTTAGCATCGAAAGAATTGGCTCATTCTAAAAACATTGTTTTAACAATCATTTAAAATCTTAAGTTTTGCAATCTCAACATTTGTTTTTTTATTTATTTTTCACCTTATAAATTGGAAGTAACATGGAGAGACATAACTAAAATATTAAAGTGCATTATTTATATTATATATTATATTGTCACTATTTCTTGATTAACACTATAATGCTACTTTATTTGTAATTAGGTTTTTGTCGTTTTTTCCCATTTTTGCCGGTTTTTTTCCATTTTTGCCATGGTTTTTTCCACTGGCAAAACTTCGGCAAAAAACCCAACCCTGTACCGCACTGAAAGTATTAGCGCCTGACCAAAGTTCCGCGAAAAGGAATAAAACAAAAAAAGTTTCTTACGTAGTATAAATAAATAAAACAAGAATAGAACTTCCATTAAAAATGGAAAACGGACGAAGAACAGTATATTATAAAACATAACAAAATGAGGAAGAGGTTAAAAAACTAAAATACGCCAATTTAAAAAAAATAATAAATTTAAAAAAAAGCCTTTAACCAAGAGTACACGGTCTACTGAAATGCGAGGAAATCTACCAAAGAAATTATTTAAACCATTAAAAGTTACATTAAAATGTAAAATAGTCCACCAAATAAATTAAATACCATTAAACAATGCTAAAAGTTCCATCGAAATGTAAAATATTCAGACAACTGAAATTAATTGCATTAAAAACTCCATTAAAATCGGAACAATACTCCAAATTAATGATTTAAGTCATTAAACAACATTACAGGTTCCATTAAAATGTAAAATTAAAGTATGGCGGGAAAAAATGGCAGCGACGGGACGGATAAAATTTTCTATATCGGCTTAGGCGAAATGAAAACAAATCTCAAACGCCCCCCGGTGTACAATTCCATTCGACACATTTACACTCCTTCAAAAATACAAATACAAAAGTGACGACCAGCAACAGTCTCTGGGCCCAGCTAGACTGGTCCTAGTCCATTTACAATCCCCAGTGAAGATCAATGGCCCTCTTAAACCTGTCTACTCCTTTGCTCATGACCACCTCTTCCGGTAAGCTGTTCCAATGTTCCACTACCCTGCTGAAATAATCATTTTTCCTAACATCCATGTTAGCCTGAGATTTAAATAGTTTGAGACAATGACCCCTTGTCCTGTTTCAGTGCTAAACTTCAGCCCCGTAACATCTTTCATTTTAATAAATTTCAACAGCTGAATCATGTCCCCTCGGTCTCTTCTTTGCTCGAGACTGTACATTTTTAGCCTTCTAAGCCTGGAATCATAATCTAAGTGGGAAAGTCCACTTATTAGCCTTGTAGCCCGCCTTTGAACCCTTTCCAATACAGAACAATAAAACAAATATAAAACAGTTAAAAGTACAGAATAAAACAGTTCTAAGTACTAGCGAAGCCAGAAGTTACCTTCTGAGGGGAAGGGGTCATAACAATATATAAAATGTCGTATGAGGAGCGGCGATGCTTCCCCCCCCCCCCCGAAGAAAAATCGTGAGACGGCACGGAAGATCATGGTATTGATTGAGGCTGCAGCGAGGGCAGGTTTTTTTTCCTGCATCGGCAGTCATCTAGCAGAAAAACTTCTTCTACAGAGTTCACGGAGTGATGGAAGTGGTGTTAGTCACAAAACGCTGCGT